>NC_029786.2:76349944-76372934 GCF_000816755.2 Arachis ipaensis | reverse complement strand
TGAGTATTTGCAAACTATCTTGTTCATATTCTTTCATTCTACACATTTTTTTTAAGGTGTTATAATACACAATTTGAGAGAGCAATATCAATTGGTTCAATAGTGCTAAACTTGTAATCATTCACTCTTCTAGAGAGTACTCATTTCGTCTCAACAATTCTTTGAGAATTGTTTTCTTGTACACTTTGTAAATTGGAGTGTGATCTCCAAGGTTGAGTCAAGAGTTATAAACACTATATTCGGTGAGGATACCAAAGAAGTATATTAAGTACTCAAGGCAAATCTTAGAGAAGGTATCTTTAAGTGGAGTGGGTTAGTATACGAGTGGTGATCATATATCGTGAGGTGTTAGAAACTAAGGACTCGGATTGTAAAAGGTTTTGCGCGAGCACCTTGAAGCTTGGCAATAGTGGAACTTCTCAATAGCGATTGAGAAAGAAAGTGGACGTAGGACAAGGATTGTGCCGAACCACTCTAAATAGCGTTTGCATCTCTCCAAACTCATCTCTTCTATATTATTGTCTTTTACCTTTGAGCAAATAAATTGTGATTGAAAAGTAGCTTCGTAAGTACTTAAGAAATAGCTTAAGTCCGATTGGTGAAAAGCTTGATCAATTTATTTGAGTTGGTGTCTATTGGAAAGTAAAAGCTCCTTATAAATGCTTAGCAATTGAGTTAAGCTCTTGGAAAAATACTAGTACAATAACACTTTTGTATATTGTCTTTAACTTTCGCAAAAAGATTCATTGTTGTTGCAATACTCAATTCACCCCCCCTCTTGAGTAATTGTGCATAGGTTCAACAATTCAGACTACAACCAAATTGCAGTAGATCTCCAGGATCAAGAGAAAATAGCATTCACATGTCCATCTGGAGTATTTGCCTACAGAAGGATGCCATTTGGGCTGTGTAATGCACCTGCAACCTTTCAGAGATGCATGCTCTCTATTTTCTCTGATATGGTGGAAAAATTTCTGGAAGTATTCATGGATGACTTCTCAGTATATGGAGACTCATTCAGCTCCTGTCTTGATCACCTAACACTGGTTCTGAAAAGATGCCAAGAGACTAACCTGGTTTTAAACTGGGAAAAATGTCACTTTATGGTGACTGAAGGGATTGTCCTTGGGCACAAGATTTCGAACAAGGGAATAGAGGTGGATCAAGTGAAGGTAGAGGTAACTGAAAAATTACCACCACCTGCCAATGTTAAGGCAATCAGAAGCTTTCCGGGGCATGCAGGATTATATAGGAGGTTTATAAAGGATTTTTCAAAAATTGTAAAACCTCTAAGCAACCTGCTAGCTGCTGACACGCCATTTGTGTTTGACACAGAGTGTCTGCAGGCGTTTAAAACTCTGAAAGCTAAGCTGGTCACAGCACCAGTCATTTCTGTACCAGACTGGACATTACCATTCGAACTAATGTGTGATGCCAGTGACCATGCCATTGGTGCAGTATTGGGGCAGAGGCATGACAAGCTTCTGCATGTCATTTATTATGCTAGCCGTGTTTTAAATGATGCCCAAAAAAATTACACAACCACAGAAAAGAAATTGCTTGCAGTGGTTTATGTCATTGACAAGTTTAGATCATACTTGGTAGGATCGAAAGTGATTGTGTACACTGACCATGCTGCTCTTAAATATCTACTTACAAAGCAGGATTCAAAACCCAGGCTCATAAGATGGGTGTTGCTTCTGCAAGAGTTTGATATAGAAATAAGAGACAGAAAAGGGACAGAAAACTAAGTGGCTGATCATCTGTCCCGGATAGAGCCAGTAGAAGGGGCGTCCTTTCCCTCTATTGAGATCTCTAAAACCTTTTTGGATGAGCATTTGTTCGCCATTCAGGAAACACCATGGTTTGCAGACATTGCAAACTATAAAGCTGCAAGGTTCATACCCAAGGAGTATAGCAGGCAACAAAAGAACTGATGCAAAGTACTACTTGTGGGATGAACCCTATCTCTTTAAGAGATGTGCAGACGGAATAATCCAAAGGTGTGTTCCTAGAGAAAAAGCACAGAAGATCTTATGGCATTGCCATAGGTCACAATATGGTGGCCACTTCGGAGGTGAGCGAACAGCCACCAAGGTCCTCCAATGTGGCTTCTACTGGCCTACACTTTATAGAGATTCCCGAGAGTTTGTACGTAACTGTGACAGTTGCCAGAGAGCTGGTAATCTGCCTCATGGTTATGCCATGCCTCAACAAGGAATCTTGGAGATTGAGTTATTTGATGTATGGGGTATTGACTTCATGGGGCCTTTTCCACCATCATACTCAAACACTTATATTCTGGTTGCAGTCGACTATGTATCCAAATGGGTAGAGGCCATTGCCACACCCACTAATGATACTAAGACAGTGCTGAAGTTCCTCTAGAAACATATCTTCAGCAGGTTTGGTGTCCCCAGAGCACTAATTAGTGATGGGGGCACTCACTTCTACAACAAACAGCTTTACTCTGCTATGCTCCGGTATGGAATTAGCCACAAGGTGGCAACTCCATATCATCCACAGAAAAATGGGCAAGCTGAAGTCTCTAATAGAGAACTAAAAAGAATCCAGGAATGGACTGTAAGTACCCGTAGAAAGGATTGGGTGAGATGCTTGGATGATGCTCTGTGGGCTTACAGAACAGCATTCAAAACTCCTATAGGGACCTCTCCATACCAACTTGTGTATGGTAAGGCCTGTCATCTGCTCGTGGAACTGGAGCATAAGGCCTACTGGGCAACCAGATTCCTAAACCTCAATGCTAATTTAGCGGGAGAAAAAAGATTGCTCTAGCTGAATGAGCTAGAGGAATTCAGACTCACTGCTTTCGAAAATGCCAAGCTTTACAAAGAAAAAACAAAAAGGTGGCATGACAGGAAGCTATCAAATGGAGTCTTTAAACCAGGACAGAAGGTTTTGCTGTTTAACTCTAGGCTCAGGCTATTCCCCGAAAAACTGAAATCCCGGTGGAGGGGACCATATGAGATTACAAGTGTGTCACCATATGGCTATGTGGAGCTTCAAGACATTGATTCTACTAAGAAGTTCATTGTTAATGGACAGAGAATCAAGCATTATCTTGAAGGCAATGTTGAGCAAGAGTGCTCAAGGCTGAGGCTAGATTAAAAGCTCAGCAAGGTCCAGCTAAAGACAATAAAGAAGCGCTTGCTGGGAGGCAACCCAGCCATTAGCAAAACTTTTTCTTATTTATTTTTTTATTTATACAGGTTTAATGTAAATAATCTTCAAGGTAAAGAATCAATTGCATAAGTTCACAGTGTTACAGAAGGATTCAGAATACAAAACAGCAAATAGAAGATCACTGGTGCGAAAAAGCCAGTTAGAGCTGTTTTGGGCGTTAAACACCCAAAAGGAGCATTTACTGGGCGTTTAACGCCAGTAGAGATAGCCATCTGGGCGTTAAACGCTAGAAAGAAGCAGCTTCTGGGCGTTTAACACCAGATTTACAGCATCCTGGGCGTTCAGAAAAAGCCCAGTGACAAAGGAGTTCCTGGCGTTTAACGCCAGCTAGAAGCAACAGCTGGGCGTTAAACGCCCAGACCAAGCACCAACTGGGCGTTAAATGCCCAAAACATGCAGCAGTTAGGCGTTTAATGCCAGGATTGTGGGGAGTAGGCAATTTCGTTTTCACTTCAAATTTTTTCCATTTTTCATGTTTCAATTCATGATTTCTTGCATAAACATATTACAAATCCTAATTTTTAAAATCCTTTTTCAAAAGATATCAAATGTATCTTAATTCTAAACATAAACCTTTTTAATCCTCTTCAACTTCTTTTCAAATCTTTTTCAAAACAAATCTATCTCTTTTCCTTCTCAAATCTTTTCAACTCATCAATATCTTTTTCAAATCTTCACAATATCTTTTTTAAAACAAAGCTATCTTTTTCAAATATCTTTCATATTATTCATATCTTTTAAATTTTAAAGTGCATCCTTTTCCTATCATACTTATCTTTTACAAATCATATCTTTTATCATATCTTCTTCAAAATTTTCGAAAACCTACCCCCCTTCCCTTTAAATCCTAGTTCGGCCTCCCCCCCACCTTCACAATTCGGACTTGGCTCTCCTCATATACCTCTTCTTTCCTTTCTTTTGCTTGAGGACAAGCAAACCTTTAAGTTTGGTGTGTTCATCCGTGATCACTAAGCCAATACCCACTAAGATCATGGCCCCTAAGGGAAAACAAACCAACTCAAGAGGCAAGAAAGAGAATATTCCAAAACCACTGTGGAATCAAGGGAAGTTTTTAACCAAAGAACATTCAGACCATTACTACAAAATAATGGGTCTAAGGTCAGTGATCCTGGAAGTTAAATTCGATCTGAAAGAAGATGAATATCCGGAGATCCAAGAGCAAATTCGAAACAGGAGCTGGGAAGTCCTAGCTAATCCTGAAACAAAGGTGGGAAGAAACATGGTTCAGGAATTCTACGCAAATCTGTGGCAGACGGACAGGCAAAGAATAGCGGAAACCGCATTCTATGACTATAGAACTCTGGTCAGAGGGAAGATTGTTCACACCCACCCTGATAAAATAAGGGAGATCTTCAAGCTGCCTCAACTACAAGATGACCCAGACTCCTTTAATAGGAGAATGATGAGACCAAACCTGAGCTTGGACAAAATCCTAGAGGACATATGCCTCCCTGGAGCCAAATGGACAACCAACACAAAGGGTGCCCCAAACCAACTCAAAAGAGGATATCTCAAACCAGTCGCCAGAGGCTGGCTGGACTTCATTGGGCGCTCTATACTGCCCACTAGCAACCGCTCTGAGGTCACCATCAGAAGAGCAGTGATGATTCATTGCATTATGCTGGAAAAAGAAGTGGAAGTTCATCAGCTAATTTCTTGTGAGCTTTATAAAATTGCAAACAAGAACTCTAAAGATGCCAGATTGGCTTATCCAAGCTTGGTCTCTCTGTTATGTAAAGATGCTGGGATAAAAATGGGAGTAGATGAGTATATCCCAGTTGAGCAACCAATCACCAAAAAGTCTATGGAAGGACAACAAGTGCAGGACAACCCCATCAAGAGGAGAGCACAGGAGTTCCTCCCGGAAATCCCTCAAATTGAATAATGGGAGCGCTTAGAAGCATCTGTCACCAAGTTGCAAGAAGCTATGGATCAACTGAAGGAAGAACAGCAAAATCAAAACAGCATGCTCCGCAAACTGCTTAGAGAACAAGAAGAGCAAGGGCGTGAACTGAAGGAACTGAAGCGCCAGAAGCTATCTCTTGAAGGGCCAAGCACTCCACAGACTAAAGAGGCATTCACCTCCCAAATTCAAGGTTGTTGAGTTCTAATCTTAGCCTTAACTCTGTGATAATTATTCTTATTAGAAATTTACCTTAAAAGTCATATATGAGTAGTAGTAATTACTATCTCTATTTTGATTTTATCTCCAATTAAGCTATAATTTATTTTTCTCATCATCATCAAACATGAATAAAATAGCAGATTTTTAGAATAAGGAGGCAATATTTTTTCGAGTTTTTAATAAGGAAAATTCTAATTATCTATATGTGGTGGCAATACTTTTTGCCTTCTGAATGAATGCCTGAACAATGCATGTTTTTTATATTGAATTTTATGAATGTTAAAAATTGTTGGCTCCTGAAAGAATGATGAACAAGAGAAATGTTATTGATAATCTGAAAAATCATAAAATTGATTCTTGAAGCAAGAAAAAGCAGTGAATATAAAAGCTTGCGAAAAAAAAAGCCAATAGCCCTTAAAACCAAAAGGCAAGGGTAATAAAAAAGGATCCAAGGCTTTGGGCATCAGTGGATAGGAGGGCCTAAAGGAATAAAATCCTAGCTTAAGCGGCTGAACCAAGCTGTCCCTAACCATGTGCTTGTGGCATGCAGGTCCAAGTGAAAAGCTTGAGACTGAGTGGTTAAAGTCGTGATCCAAAGCAAAAGAGTGTGCTTAAGAACTCTGGACACCTCTAATTGGGGACTTTAGCAAAGCTAAGTCACAATTTGAAAAAGATTCACCTAGTTATGTGTCTGTGACATTGATGTATCCGGTGGTAATACTGGAAAACAAAGTGCTTAGGGCCACGGCCAAGACTCATAAAGTAGCTGTGTTCAAGAATCAACATACTAAACTAGGAGAATCAATAATACTATCTAAATTCTGAGTTTCTATGGACGCCAATCATTCTGAATTTCAAAGGATAAAGTGAGATGCCAAAACTGTTCGGAAGCAAAAAGCTGCTAGTCCCGCTCATCTAATTAGAATCTGAGCTTCACTTAAAACTCTGAGATATTATTGCTTCTTGATTTCTTTTTATCCTATTTTATTTGTCTAGTTGCTTGGAGACAAGCAAGAGTTTAAGTTTGGTGTTGTGATGAGCGGATATTTTATACGCTTTTTGGGGTTAATTTCATGTAGCTTGTAGTATGTTTTAGTTAGTTTTTAGTATATTTTTATTAGTTTCTAGGCAAAATTCATATTTCTATACTTTACTATGAGTTCATGTGTTTTTCTATAATTTCAGGTATTTTCTGGCTGAAATTGAGGGAGCTGAGCAAAAATCTGATTCAGGCTGAAAAAGGACTGCTGATGCTGTTGGATTCTGACCTCCCTGCACTCGGAATGGATTTTATGGAGTTAATTATAGTTTCTTCCATTTAAACCAATTGATTTGAGGTACTCTTTGCTATTAATATGTTTTCTAAGTATTTTCAAGAAAATCCAGGTAAAAGAGAAGAAAACCAAGTAGCAAAAGAAACACATTCAAGGGCAAGCCAAAAGGAGTGGCGTACATGCCATAATAGAACGTGCAATGCCCCAAGCTAAGACCAAGTGACGTGTACCGCCACCACTATGGGCGTTCAACGCCCTCCCATTTCAAGATGAATGGCATGCCATGCCATGTAAGCAGTGTGCAACACCTTCGTCCAGAGAGAAGAAGTGGCATGTAATGCCACCGAACCAGTGTGCAACGCTTTCAACCCTAGGAGTTCATCTAGTTGGTGTGCCACTTCCTCAACTAAGTGTGAAATGTCTTCGAAGGCCCTTTAAGTTGGCGTGCAATGCCACACATTGGCGTGTAATTCCCCCAAGCAAAAAAGGAGGTGGCGTGTAATGCCATTAAACTAGCGTGCAATGCCTAGGACCCCTGGGAGGACTCACCAAGATGGCATATAACGCCATGTAAGGGCGTGTAACACCCCTAAAGAGTGAAGAAGGTTGCATGTAACGCCACTCCAAGGCGTGTCATGCCACCAACCCTCGGGAGGTGCACCAAGTGAGCATGCACTACAAGAAATTACCGGAATAACGACCGATTTAGCGACCGATTCTGGTGGTCGCTAAAATCTTGGTCACTAATTAGAAAATAGCGACCAACTTTGGTCGCTAACCATTAGCAACTGATTTTAACGACCGATTTTTTAACAAGGCCACCAAACCTTCACCAAAGAGTATCAGTCGCTAACATAATCGGTCGCTAAATGGCGACTAACTTTTCGGTCGCTAAATCGGTCGCCATGAAATCGGTCACTAAATCGGTCACCAATACCTGATTTGAAAATCTAAAACCGGTCGCTAAATTGGTCACTAATTCCTAACCTAAAAATATAAATTGGTCACTAAATCGGTCGTTGTTTCTAATTTTATAATTATAAATTTTTACTAATTTCACATTTACCATTATTAAAACTTAATTTTCATAAATAATTATATTTCTACAAAATTTTAAAAGAACCAAGCATAGATTAATTTTTCAAATAAAATACCAAAACATTCACAATGTTTACATAGAAATATAGAATTTAAAATATTAAAAATTCCTAAATACATCAGATTTATGATCCACAATCTAAACTAAAACATGGTAAAAATAATTCATGAACAACATAACTATGCTCTATTTAATATCTACTTAGACCAAACAATTGTATCTATTTCAGCTTGTACACTCTGGTATAATTCAAGCCTCTTTCAAAGGCACCACATAAAAAATTGGTATGTTTTTGCTTTCCTCCCTCATTCTCTGTAATGAATCAATAGCTGCAAGAAGAAAATATTCAGAATAAAGTTGATATAGTTCGGCTGCAAATTAACAACAAATTCAGCACACATTTTCACACATGGAAAATCTTAGCTAGCATGAAAATCTTGTAAATTCACTAGTTAAAACCAAGAGAGGAAGAATTAGTACTTTTCAGTTCTATGGAACCAATCTGTACTCTCAGTATATCATCTTTCTGAAACTCACTTAACCAAGCATAAGACAATATTCAAATGTAAATGGATTCATAAGTATACAAAGAACTATTATTAAACAATATACAAAAAATGAAATACGGAGAATAAGTTTTTACCTCTTGAGTCCAAGCTACAATGTGACCATTCTTCTTAGATAATTTTCTTGCAAATATTTTATCTTACAATGGCCATTGCAACACTACCAATTGCACTCTTCATCTTCTTCTTCCCTATGCCATGTATCTTCTGTATGTGGTAGAGTTTCATGCAGAGCACCTCAGCCTCAGTTCATCTTTCAGTTTCAGCATCTTCACCTGACAAAACAATATTTCAAATTGAGAATTCTAGTGTCATAGCTTGCTTCAGAGTTAAAAGGTTTCCCTTTTTTCTGCTGCTCTTTTTTTTTATTTGATTTTTTTCGTATATTCAATTTTGATTTTTCTTAACAGGGAACTTTGCGATAACACTAACACTACTGAATGTTTCTAATGTTTGTGAAAAATTGAATTTAGCTTCAATTTAAATGTCTCAAAAGTGATACAAAATAGCTTCCTGAAAACAAATTATTGCTTTATAACTATACTGTATCGAAACTATGATTTTAATTATTAAGGAAACTATATGGTAGGAGACTGGTAAATAAAACAATGTTGCCTTCATCTATATTATTTGTATGTGCCTCAAAATGATGAAGTGGTTTTATGAAGGAGGAGAAAATCATGATGATCATAGAAAAACTAACATGGCTTTATATCTACAGAAAGTAATCAGATAAATTTGTAGACTTCCACATTCCATTAATTAAGTTTGGCATGTAAATCTTTAAAGCTAGAATTTGAAGTGAAACAAAAACTACAGTCTCAGCATTCAAATATTGTTATCGCTGGGCTTGCCCCATCTGTCAAGAAAATGTCATTGGGATTGGCAGGAAAACTATCACGTTCTTCAATTCCTTTGGCTATTATATCTCGCAGGCCCTTAATACCCTGATATGGAAAATAACAAAAACTTCATCTCCCATACTATAATAATGAAACAATAATCAATACAACGTCGATAAATCGGGTAGTACCTGACTATGACTATAGGCACCAGTTGCTTGCCCAGGAATCATATCAATAATATTCCAAGCTTGCTTTATTGCGTCAGAACTGCAATATGTCAACAGAGCTTAAGGAAAGTCACATATACAAAGCTCATCAAGCTTTAATAGTTATGGCAAGGAAATCGCTAAGTATTGTGTATAGATTATCCAAGCTCTAATATATTTATTCCCATATATTTAACATTAAGACGGTTAGCTGTTACAATATAACCAAGTTATCTTAGTGCTACTAATTTAATTTCATTTGTGGTACCTGAATAAAGCCGGTGTTTCAGGCTTCTCCAAAACAGATGGAATGTCACATAATGCAAGAACCTATTGAAGATGAGATAGTCTCACTAAACACTGATTAATTTGCACAAAGCTTGTTGCATTCAACTGTAGAGAATAATAATATGAAGCAAACTTCTCGGGAAAAGGTTATTAGAAGCTGACCAAGAGACTGAAAATTTTCAATGTTATAGTAAATTATCTGTTTCAGATAAAAGAGAAAAGAGAAATCACCTTAAGAATGAAATTTGAAAGAGTACCATACCATAAGATAAGAAGTTGAAAAGAAAAATACCTTATCAAATGGGTGAGTACCAGGCTTAGCCTTCAAATCTTCTTGCAATTGCCGTAGCATTAAAACATTGTCAGGAGAAATAATTATTACTCAAAAAATGAAAATTCATTCCTCAATATGTATTCCACTGAAAACATTACTATTGTGTAAATATCAGATATACTTTCCCTAATCATCCTCTTAATTAACTCTTAATTCCTAAGAAAGGTAATAAAATGCATGTATTATGTCAATCTTAGAACCATAAAAATGTAATCAAAGTTTTTCATGTTCAAAATTTAGAAGAATGTTTAGAATGATAATTTAGGAAGATATATCATTATGCTTCAACTTATATGATCGTTACTAAGCCAACTTATGGTGTAAATTTTCTTAACATATCTTAGAACATTAGCCAATGAATGACCTAATTTCTAAGAAGTAAAGCCAAAATATCATCAAAGTACCTGGCAAGTGTTACAACTTCTCCTCGAACAGCATACTCACACTTCAGAACTTGTAAAAGAATGTCATTCAAGAACAGATTTACAGCACTTAATTAAGTTTCTTGAATGACATTTAAATGTCTAATATTTTTCTTACAGCACTTAATTAAATGTAACTTGAAGCCTTACTCATTGAAACAATGCAGATCCTCTTAAATGCCCCCAAAATGAAATGCACTATCAA
Source organism: Arachis ipaensis (assembly GCF_000816755.2). NCBI lineage: Eukaryota > Viridiplantae > Streptophyta > Magnoliopsida > Fabales > Fabaceae > Arachis > Arachis ipaensis. Next base: position 76,362,345 of record NC_029786.2, on the reverse strand, counting down.
AAGTTATCCTCTTAAACAAACCAAAATATTCATTTATGACAACATCTATATAAAAAGAGGAAATTTAAGCATGAAAATTGAATTAATTAGTTAACATGGAAACCATCTTTGATTGGCCAAATAACATTATTCCTAAAAAAAAGCATGGCGATTTAAATTGGACAAATGTAATGCATGTAAATCATGTCATATGCTTATTCTTAACAGAGGTCCTTATCTTTGCTTAAGGTAGCAGCTTTCGGCTCACTTGTTAGGCTCACCAATGTGGTCCAACTAAAAGAGATAAACGAAGCTACAAGGTCAAAAAATGACAAGGACGAAGTAGTTGCAATTTCCTTCTCTTGTCCTTTCTCTCTTTTAAATTTTTAATCCTCCAAACACACTCACTAGTTAAGAAGGAATGGGGGGGCAAAGTAAATTGACAAAACAATAAAATAGTTAAGAAGCATGAAATTAAATATCCGCAACTGAGATTTGTTGTTAATTGTATTTTTGACAGAACAAACCATCAAGAGAGCACCAAAAAGATTCTAGCACTTAAAAAATGAAAATTTGCTGACTCTAATAGATTCTGAATTGCTTGACAAATTTATTCAACTAAGTTAGGAAATATAATACTCATGACTGTGTTTTTCACTCATTTAAGTTTTAAGAGATATAAAGATCATGTGAGACTACAAAGAAAGTTCCTATTGTTTCTAGAAACATAACCTCATTGGATTTATCTAGTAAAATAAACTGAAATGGGATATAAAACTGACATGAAATAAACCTAAACGCCATTGAATGGTTAAAGAAAAACTGACACTAAAATGCAATGACAGATCATACAAACAATTTCTATATGCATTCTTTAGAGTCCAAATATATCTGTCTAATCCATAACTAACTTAAGCAAAGACAAAGACCACTGTTATAAATCATGCATTACATTTTAAATATTTAATATCAAAGTCATTATTAGAACATTGTTGAAACTATCAACCTTGGCGATTCAATAGCAATGAAACATAGAATTCAAACATCGATGCAGAAAACAAAATGAGAAAATTGGAAAAAGGAGTTCATCCACAACCGAATCACCCAATAGTTCCAAACCTAGCATCAGATAAATGTAATTACATCAATAAAATCAAATCAAGAAAGAGTTCATGAAAAAATTTACCGGTTGTGTTGGAAGGTGATGAGTAGATAATTTATACGCTTTTTAGCATAGTTTTCATATAGTTTTTAATATGTTTTGTTTAGTTTTTATTAAGTTTTTATAGGTTTTAGTGTTATATTCACATTTTTGTTCCACTTTGAGTTTGTGTGTTTTTGTACCATTTTAGGTATTTTCTGGCTGAAATTGAGGAGCCGGAGCAAAAGTCTGATTCAGAGACAGAGAAAGTACTGCAGATGCTGTCCAGATCTGACCTCCTTGCACTCGGAAGATATTTTCTGGAACTACAGAAGTCCAAATAGAGCGTTCTTAATGACTATGGAAAGCTAACTTCCAGAGCTTTTCAGAAATGTATAATAGTTCTTACATTTCTTTGAATTAGAAGTCCCAAAATTGGCATCTAACGCCAGCTTCCTGCCCCTTTCTAGCATCCAGCGCCCAAGGAGCAGAGCCCAGCGTTCAAACGCCCAGAGAGGACCCCCTAGCCAGCGTTTCATGCCCAAAAGACCTCATAGTACGTGGATCTCATCAAAGCTCAGCCCAAACACTCACTAAGTGGGCCCCAGAAGTAGATTTTAGCACTGAAAAGACTGTTTTACCCTTACTAGTCATTAGTTTAGTATTTAAGGGATTTAATTTATGTTATTCGAACATCTTTACCATACTTTACATGTTTACCATTGTATTTCCTTTCAGTATGACTCTCTAAACCTCTTAGGTTGAGGGGAGGAGCCTTGCTGAGTCCTATGAATTAATAAAAGTATTACTAATTCATCTTCGATCCGTGTGATTAATTCTAAGATGTATATTCATACTTCAACATGGTGAATAGGATTATCAGTGACAAATCAGCTCTGTTCATCATACTAAGACGAACGTGCCTGACAAATACCCGCGTCTACTTGGGTTCGTGTGAATACTTCAGTGGAAAGCACGCACCACCAGCTTGAATCATACATCTCTTAAACGGCTAATCCATGACTTCGTTGGGGACTTCTTGAAACATCAGTTCAGCCGATTTACCGGGAGATTAGGGTCTCTGTGGTAGAACCCAAAGATGCAGCATTCTCTGACCCGGAAGATCCGACCTTGTCTATTGCATTTTGAGTATGATCATTAAGGAGAATGGGCTGTACGCGCTTCACCCTCAAGCAGAGATGGATCCACACTAACCCTGAGGTTTAGATCCAGAGGAGTATTGATGACCTCTCAATAAAGGCGTTAATCACATACAGCCTGCCATTGAAGAAATCACTCACAAGCAAAGAAGACAGTAATACCAGAGTTAACTCAGAAAGGCAAAGCAACTCTAATGCTAAACTATATTCCTATCCCAGATTCCATTTAATATAAAAAGTAATTTATACAATATTAATCCACATCCAACATCCTTCTGATTTGCCTGACTCAGACCTGCAAGATAACCATAGCTTGCTTCAAACCACAATCCTCGTGGGATCGACCCTGACTCGCTCAGGTATTACTTGGACGAACCAATGCACTTGCTGGTACAGCTGTACGAAAGTGTGGGGACTCGTGCACCAGAAGGCATGTTGAGCTAAAAGAAATGATGCAAAAGGAAGAATGCTGAGCTTAGAGTGATCACCAGTAGTGAGAATATCTCCAAACAATGATCATCCTATTCAGAATTGGCACAACTGTGGTTGTTTGATCTATCAAAGATGGAACTAACATTGGTGGGAGCACATCGCTGAAACTCTTAACCAGAGGGGGAAGAACCAAACCCAATAGCATGGATCGAAATTGACGATTAGAAGGTTACCTGCTTGAAGACGATGAAGAAGACGCCGAGATCTCAGAAGATGGTACCGAGACCGAAGAAGATGGCAACGACACCGAGACTGCAGAAGAAGACAGTGAGGAGTCCTCAGAAGATGGCGCCGAGGCGGAAGAAGATGATGCCGATGGGACCTCATGAGACAGCGACTACACGCGCGCAGAAGACGGCGGCGAAGAAGACGACAATGGCACTCGGAGACGACTATGGTATCTGATTGGAGAAGATGAGAATGATGTGGGTAAGTTAGGGTTAGTGAGGGTAATTTAGATAATATTTTTTTTAACTTAGAGACTGATTTAGTGACCACAACTTTAGCGACCGAATTAGCAACCAACTATGTAATTCTATTTACCTATAGATCGGTTGCAAAATCAGTTGCTAAATTAAAAAATAGTGATCGATTTTGTGACCAAGAGTCCCAAGGACATTCCTTCCTTTGTTTTGGTTGGTAATTCGGTCGCTAAATAAAAAAATAGCGACCGATTTTAGCGACCATTTATGTTCTAATTGTATAAAACTAGTCGGTCGCTAATTCGATGGCTATTAGTGACTGATTGTGTTAGTCACTAAAAGAAGTCGCTAAATTAACAATTAGCAACTGATTTAGCGACCAGTAATTTAGCGACTGAATTAGCGACCGAACAGCTGTTCATGCTATTTCACATCAGTTGCGAAATCGGTCGCTAAAATAAAAAATAGTGATCGCTTTTGGGACCAATTGATGAGCGGATAATTTATACGCTTTTTGGCATTGTTTTTAGTATGTTTTTAGTATATTTTAGTTAGTTTTTATTATATTTTATTAATTTTTAAATAAAAATCACATTTTTGGACTTTACTATGAGTTTGTATATTTTTTTGTGGTTTCAGGTATTTTCTGGCTGAAATTGAGGGACCTGAGCAAAAATCTGATTCAGAGGCTGAAAAAGGACTGCAGATGCTGTTGGATTCTGACCTCCCTGCAGTCGAAGTGGATTTTCTGGAGCTACAGAAGCCCAATTGGAGCGTTCTCAATTGCGTTGGAAAGTAGACATCCTGGGCTTTCCAGTAATTTATAATAGTCGATACTTTGCCCGAAATTTGATGGCCCAAATCGGCGTTCCAAGTCAGCATAAAAATTCTGGCTTCAAAACGCCAGAATTGGCATAAAAGCTGGAGTTAAACGCCCAAACTGGCACAAAAGCTGGTGTTTAACTCCAAGAAAAGCCTATACACATGAAAACTTCAACGCTCAGCCCAAGCACACACCAAGTGGGCCCTGAAGTGGATTCTGCATCATTTACTCATTTCTGTAAACCCTAGGTTACTAGTTTTCTACAAATAGGACCTTTTGCTATTGTATTTTACACACTTGATCATACTTTTGATCTTGGTTCTTCTGGTTCCCTCTCTAGGGCAGAAGCTAAAGATCACCACTATCACTTTTGTATTTTCAACGGTGGAGTTTCTACACACCATAGATTAAGGTGTGGAGCTCTACTGTTTCTCATGAATTAATACAAAGTACTATTGTTTTTCTATTCAACTCAAGCCTATTTCTGTTCTAAAATATCCATTTGTTCTTCAACATGATGAATGTGATGATCCGTGACACTCATCACCATTCTCACCTATGAACGCGTACCTGACAACCACTTCCGTTCTACATGCAAACAAGCTTGAATGTGTATCTCTTGGGTTTCTAATCTAAGATTAGAACCTTGTGATATAGGCTAGAATCATTTGCAGCCATTTCTGAGATCCGGAAAGTCTAAACCTTGTCTGTGGTATTCCGAGTAGGATCAGGGAAGGGATGACTATGACGAGCTTCAAACTCGTGAATGTTGGGCGTAGTGACAGACGCAAAAGGATCAATGGATCCTATTCCAACGTGATCGAGAACCAACAGCTGATTAGCCGTGCGGTGACAGTGCATTTGGACCATTTTCACTGAGAGGACAGGAAGTAGCCATTGACAACGGTGATGCCCAACATACAACTTTCCATGGAAAGGAGTATGAATGATTGGAAGAAGGTAATAGGAAAGCAGAGGTTCAGAAGGAACAAAGCATCTTCATACGCTTATCTGAAATTCTCACCAATGAATTACATAAGTATCTCTATCCTATTTTATGTTTTATTCATATTTTAATTATCAATTCTTCATAACCATTTGAATCTGCCTGACTGAGATTTACAAGATGACCATAGCTTGCTTCAAGCCGACAATCTCCGTGGGATCGACCCTTACCCACGTAAGGTTTATTACTTGGACAACCCAGTGCACTTGCTGGTTAGTTGTGCGGAGTTGTGACAAAGAGTTGAGATTACAATTATGCGTACCATGATGTTGGCGCCATTGATGATCACAATTTCGTGCACCAAGTTTTTGGCGCCGTTGCCGGGGATTGTTAGAGTTTGGACAACTGACGGTTCATCTTGTTGCTCAGATTAGGTAATTTTATTTTATGTTTAAGCTTTTTACCTATTAATTTTCGAAAAATTTCAAAAAAAAAAATTGTATTTCTATTTTGTTCTTCATAACTTTTAAGAATGAATTCTAGAGTTTCATGACTGGCTGTGAAGCCATGTCTAATCTTTTGGACCGAGGTTTCAACTTATCATCATAAGGGCTTGTTGATTTCTATCAATCTTGCTGTTGAACGTAATGATTTGCTAAAGCTTGGCTGGCCATTGGCCATGTCTAGTGTTTTGGACCGAAGCTTTCACTAAAAGCTTGGCTGGCTAGTAAGCCATGTCTAATTCCTGGACCGGAGTTTTAGACTAACATTGCATGATTCCTGGAATTCTCATTAAGATTTTTGAAGTCCTTTTTTTTTCTCTTTTTCCACTTAATTTTCGAAAAAAAAATTACAAAAAATTTTTTTTAAAATCTTAAGATCAAAAATATTTTATGTTTCTTGTTTGAGTCTAGTGTCTAATCTTAAGTTTGGTGTCAATTGCATTCTTCTAATTTTCGAAAATTACATGCATTATGTTCTTCATTGATCTTCAAGTTGTTCTTGATGATTTCCTTGCTCTGATCTTTAAATTATCTTGTTTTGTGTCTTTTGTTGTTTCGCATATGCATTTTCAAATTGTTATAGTCCTTAGCATACAAACTTCTAAGTTTGGTGTCTTGCATGCATTATCTGTTTAATCTTAGTTTTCCAACCATGTCTTTTCAAGTCAATAATACAGAGAATTGAAGATTCAGAACATGCAGCAGAAGAATTACAGAGAAAAAGCTGGGCGTTCAAAACGCCTAGTGAGGAAGGAAAACTGGCGTTTAAACGCCAGCCAGGGTACCTGGCTGGGTGTTAAACGCCCAAAAAGGTAGCATTTTGGGCGTTAAACGCCAGAATGGATGCCATTCTGGGCGTTTAACGCCAGGAGGACACTAGAGGGAAGATTTTGTTTTTAATTCAAATATTTTTCAAATATTCATAATTTTTCAAAATCAAATCTTTTTCAAATCATATCTCTTCAATCATATCTTTTCAAAATCAATTTCTTTCCATTTTTTAAATTATTATTCTTTTCAAAAATCCTTGATACAATTAATGATTTAACTCAAAATTTTCAAATTGTTACTTGCCTATTAAGAAAGGATCAAATTTTAATTCTAGAATCATATCTTTTAATTTCCTGTTAGTCAAGTAATCAACTTTAATTTTAAAAATTTCTATTTTTAATTTGATTCTCAATCATATCTTCTTAATCATATCTTTTCAATCACATCTTTTTCAAAATTAATTTTCAATCATATCTTTTTGATTTCTAATTTCAAAATCCTTTCCAAAAATCACTTAATTTCTTTCCCAATCTTAGTTTTCGAAAATCATTTACCAAAATTTCAAAATTTCTTTTAATTATTCCAAAATCTTTTTACTTTAATTTCGAAAATTCTTCCCCTCTTCTCAAATCCTTCTATTTAAAGGACTAACACTTCTCCATTATCAGCAATTCGAACTCTATCCCTCTTGATAAGTTCGAATTCTCTCTTCTCTACCCCATCCTTCTATTTTTATTTTCCTCTGACACCTCAAGGAATCTCTATACTGGGACATAGAGGATTCCATATTTTCTTCTCCTCTCTTTTCATATGATCAGGAGCAAGGACAAGGGCATTCTTGTTGAAGCTGATCCTGAACCTGAAAGGACCTTGAAGAGAAAGCTAAAAGAAGCTAAAGTACAACTCTCTATAGAGGACCTAACAGAAACTTTCAAATAAGAAGAAGCCATGGTAGCCAAAAACAACAACAATGCCAACAATGCTAGGAAGGTGCTTGGTGACTTTACTGCACCTACTCCCGACTTCTATGGGAGAAGCATCTCAATCCCTGCCATTGGAGCAAACAACTTTGAGCTTAAGCCTGAATTAGTTTCTCTAATGCAGCAGAGTTGCAAGTTTCATGGACTTCCATTGGAAGATCCTCATCAGTTCTTAGCTGAATTCTTGCAAATCTGTGACACTGTCAAGACCAATGGGGTTGATCCCGAGGTCTACAAGCTTATGCTCTTTCCTTTTGCTGTAAGAGACAGAGCTAGAACATGGTTGGATTCACAACCTAAAGAAAGCCTGAACTCTTGAGAAAAGCTAGTCAATGCCTTCTTGGCAAAGTTTTTTCCACCTCAAAAATTGAGCAAGCTTAGAGTAGAAGTCCAAACCTTCAGACAGAAGGAAGGTGAATCCCTCTATGAAGCTTGGGAAAGATACAAGTAATTGATCAGAAGGTGTCCTTCTGACATGCTTTCAGAATGGAGCATCATAGGTATCTTCTATAATGGTCTGTCTGAACTGTCCAAGATGTCATTGGACAGCTCTGTTGGAGGATCTCTTCATCTGAAGAAGACGCCTGCAGAAGCTCAGGAACTCATTGAAATGGTTACAAATAACCAATTCATGTACACCTCTGAGAGGAATCCTGTGAACAATGGGACGCCTCAGAAGAAGGGAGTTCTTGAAATTGATACTCTGAATGCCATATTGGCTTAGAACAAAATATTGACTCAGCAAGTCAATATGATTTCTCAGAGTCTGTCTGGAATGCAAGCAGCAACAGTCAGTACCAAAGAAGTTTCATCTGAAGAAGAAGCTTATGATCCTGAGAACCCAGCAATGGAAGAGATGAATTACATGGGAGAATCCTATGGAAACACCTATAATCCTTCATGGAGAAATCATCCAAACCTCTCATGGAAGGATCAACAGAGGCCTCAACAAGACTTCAATAACAATAATGGTGGAAGAAATAGGTTTAGCAATGGCAAACCTTTTCCATCATCTTCTCAGCAACAAACAGAGAATTCTTAGCAGAACCACTCTAAATTAGCAACTGCAGCCTCTGATTTAATTAAAACCACTCAAAGTTTCATGACTGAAACAAGGTCCTCCATTAGAAATTTGGAGGCACAAGTGGGTCAGCTGAGTAAGAAAGTTACTGAACTCCCTCCTAGTACTCTTCCAAGCAATACAGAAGAGAATCCAAAAGGAGAGTGCAAGGCCATCAACATAACCCACACGGCCGAACCTAGAGAGGAGGAAGAGGTAGTGATCTCCACTGAGGAAGACCTCAATGGACGTCCACTGGCCTCCAAGGAGTTCCCTAATGAGGAACCATGGGAATATGAGGCTCACACTGAGACCATATAGATTCCATTGAATTCACTTTTGCCATTCATGAGCTCTGATGAGTATTCTTCCTCTGAAGAGGATGAAGATGTTACTGAAGAACAAGTTGCTAAGTACCTTGGAGCAATCATGAAGCTAAATGCCAAGCTATTTGGTAATGAGACTTGGGAGGATGAACCCCCCTTGCTCACCAAAGAACTGGATGACTTGACTAGGCAGAAATTACCTCTGAAGAGACAAGATCCTGGAAAGTTCTCAATACCTTGTACCATAGGCACCATGACATTTGAGAAGGCTCTGTGTGACCTAGGGTCAAGCATAAACTTCATGCCTCTCTCTGTAATGGAGAAGCTAGGGATCCTTGAGGTACAAGCTGCAAGAATCTCACTAGAGATGGCAGACAATTCAAAGAAACAGGCTTATGGACTTGTAGAGGATGTCTTGGTAAAGGTTGAAGACCGCTACATCACTGCTGATTTCATAATCCTAGATACTGGGAAGTGTATGGATGAATCCATCATCCTTGGCAGACCCTTCCTAGCCACAGCAAAAGCTGTGATTGATGTTGACAGAGGAGAATTGGTCCTTCAAGTGAATGAGGACTCCCTTGTGTTTAAAGCTCAAGGATCTCCCTCTATAACCATGGAGAAGAAGCATGAAAAGCTTCTCTCAATACAGAGTCAAACAAAACCCCCACATTCAAACTCTAGGTTTGGTGTTGGGAGGCCACAACCAAACTCTAAGTTTGGTGTTAAGAGGCCATCATCATGCTCTGAGTATCTGTGAGGCTCCATGAGAGCCCACTGTCAAGCTACTGACATTAAAGAAGCGCTTGATGGGAGGCAACCCAATTTTACTTATCTATGTTAAATTTCTATTTTTCATTGTTATTTTATATTTTCTGTAGGTTAATAATCATGTGAAGTCACAAAAACAATTCAAAAAACAAAAACAAACTGAAAAACAGAATGAAAAATAGCACACCCTGGAGGAGAAGCCTACTGGCGTTTAAACGCCAGTAAGGGCAGCAGACTGCCCAGTCTGGCACCATTCTGGGCGTTTAACGCCAAAAATGGGCACCAGACTGGCGTTTAATGCCAGAAAAGGGCAAGAAGCTGGCGTTAAACGCCAGAAATGCGCAGCAACCTGGTGTTTAACGCCAGGATTGGCAGCAAAGGGTGTTTTGCAAGCCTAATTGGTGCAGGGATGAGAAATCCTTGACACCTCCGGATCTGTGGACCCCACAAGATCCCCACCAACCTCAACTCACTCTCTCTCTTCTTCACACCTTTTCATAATACTCTTACCCAAATACCCTTCACCAATCACCTCAATACCTCTTCCCCAAAAACCCCTCACCTATCAAATCCTACCCTCTTCTCCGTAAACCCTTCACCAATCCACATCCATCCATCATAAACCCCACCTACCTCACCATTTAAATTCAAACCACTTTCCCTCCCAAACCCACCCATACATGGCCGAACCTTACCCTCTCCCCACTCCTATATAAACCCATCTTCACCCCTTCATTTTCACACATCTTAAACACTACTTCTCCCCCTTGGCCGAAACACTAACCCCCTCCATCTCCTTTATTTCTTCTTCCTCTACTCTCTTCCTTCTTCTTTTGCTCAAGGACGAGCAAACCTTCTAAGTTTGGTGTGGTAAAAGCGTTGCTTTTTGTTTTTCCATAACCATTTATGGCACCTAAGGCCGGAGAAACCTCTAGAAAGAGGAAAGGGAAGGCAAAAGCTTCCACCTCTGAGTCATGAGAGATGGAGAGATTCATCTCAAGGGTGCATCAAGACCACTTCTATGAAGTTATGGCCAAGAAGAAGGTGATCCCCGAGGTCCCTTTCAAGCTCAAAAAGGGTGAATATCCAGAGATCCGACATGAGATTCGAAGAAGAGGTTGGGAAGTTCTCACCAACCCCATTCAACAAGTCAGAATCTTAATGGTTCAAGAGTTCTATGCCAATGCATGGATCACCAAGAACCATGATCAAAGTGTGAACCCGGACCCAAAGAATTGGCTTACAATGGTTCAGGGGAAATACTTAAATTTCAGTCCAGAAAATGTAAGGTTGGCATTCAACTTGCCCATGATGCAAGGAGATGCACGCCCCTACACTAGAAGGGTCAACTTTGATAAAAAATTGGACCAAGTCCTCATAGACATTTGTGAAGAGGGCGCTCAATGGAAGAAAGATTCAAGAGGAAAGCCAGTTCAACTAAGAAGGCATGACCTCAAGCCTGTGGCTAGGGGATGGTTGGAGTTCATCCAACGCTCAATCATTCCCACTAGCAACTGGTCTGAAGTTACTATAGACCGGGCTATCATGATCCATAGCATTATGATTGGAGAGGAAGTAGAAGTTCATGAGGTTATATCCCTAGAACTCTACAAGGTGGCGGACAAGTCCTCTACTTTGTCAAGGTTAGCCTTCCCTCATCTCATTTGTCACCTTTGCAATTCAGCTGGAATTGACATAGAGGAAGACATCCTCATTGATGAGGACAAGTCCATCACTAAGAAAAGGATGGAGCAAACAAGAGATCTCACTCATGGACAAGAGCATGAGGAAATTGCTCATCATGAAATCCCTGAGATGCCTCAAGGGATGCATTTTCCTCCATAAAATTATTGGGAGCAAATTAACACCTCCCTAGGAGAATTAAGTTCCAATATGGGACAACTAAGGGTGGAACACCAAGAGCATTCTATCCTCCTTCATGAAATTAGAGAAGATCAAAGAATTATGAGAGAGGAGCAACAAAGGCAAGGAAGAGACATTGAGGAGCTCAAGCACTCCATAAGATCTTCAAGAGGAAGAACTAATCGCCATCACTAAGGTGGACCCGTTCTTTAATTTCTTTGTTCTTTATTTTCTGTTTTTCGAATTTTTATGCTTTATGTTTATCTATGTTTGTGTCTTTATTACATGATCACTAGTGTCTTAGTGTCTATGTCTTAAATCTATGAATATCCTATGAATCCATCACCTTTCTTAAAAGAAAAATGTTTTAATCACAAAAGAACAAGAAGTACATGATTTCGAATTCATCCTTGAAACTAGTTTAATTATTTTGAAGTGCTGACAATACTTTTTGTTTTCTGAATGAATGCTTGAACAATGCATATTTTTGAATTTGTTGTTTTTGAATGTTAAAATTGTTGGCTCTTGAAAGAATAATGAAAAAGGAGAAATGTTATTGATAATCTGAAAAATCATAAAATTGATTCTTGAAGTAAGAAAAAGCAGTGAAAAGCTTGCAGAAAAAAATGGCGAAAAAATAAAAGAAAGAAAGAAAAAGAAAAAAAAAAGCAAGCAGAAAAAGCCAATAGCCCTTTAAACCAAAAGGCAAGGGTAAAATAAAAAGGATCCAAGGCTTTGAGCATCAGTGGATAGGAAGGCCTAAAGGAATAAAATCCTGGCCTAAGCGGCTAAACCAAGTTGTCCCTAACCATGTGCTTGTGGCGTGAAGGTGTCTAGTAAAAACTTGAGACTGAGCGGTTAAAGTCGTGGTCCAAATCAAAAAGAGTGTGCTTAAGAGCTCTGGACACCTCTAATTGGGGACTCTAGCAAGGCTGCGTCACAATTTGAAAAGGTTCACCCAGTTATGTGTCTGTGGCATTTATGTATCCGGTGGTAATACTGGAAAACAAAATGCTTAGGGTCACGGCCAAGACTCATAAAGTAGCTGTGTTCAAGAATCAATATACTGAACTAGGAGAATCAATAACTCTATCTGAATTCTAAGTTCCTATAGATGCCAATCATTCTGAACCTCAATGGATAAAGTGAGATGCCAAAACTATT
>NC_029786.2:76325641-76348927 GCF_000816755.2 Arachis ipaensis | reverse complement strand
TTTTTATCCTATTTGATTTTCAGTTGCTTGGGGACAAGCAACAATTTAAGTTTGGTGTTGTGATGAGCGGATAATTTATACGCTTTTTGGCATTGTTTTTAGTATGTTTTTAGTATATTTTAGTTAGTTTTGATTATGTTTTTATTAGTTTTTAAATAAAAATCACATTTCTGGACTTTACTATGAGTTTGTGTATTTTTCTGTGATTTCAGGTATTTTTTGGCTGAAATTGAGGGACCTGAGCAAAAATCTGATTCAGAGGCTGAAAAAGGACTGCAGATGCTGTTGGATTCTGACCTCCCTGCACTCGAAGTGGATTTTCTGGAGCTAAATAAGCCCAATTGGCGCGCTCTCAATTGAGTTGGAAAGTAGAAATCTTGGGCTTTCCAGCAATATATAATAGTTCATACTTTTCCCGAGATTTGATGGCCCAAACCGGCGTTCCAAATCAGCATAGAAATTCTAGCGTCAAAACGCCAGAATTGGCATAAAAGCTGGAGTTAAACGCCCAAACTGGCACAAAAGCTGGCGTTTAACTCCAAGAAAAGCCTCTACACGTGAAAGCTTCAACGCTCAGTGCGAGCACACACCAAGTGGGCCCTGAAGTGGATTCTGCATCATTTATTCATTTCTGTAAACCCTAGGTTACTAGTTTTCTACAAATAGGACCTTTGGCTATTGTATTTTACACACTTGATCATACTTTTGATCTTGGTTCTTCTGGTTCCCTCTCTGGGGCCGAAGCCAATGATCACCATTATCACTTTTATATTTTCAACGGTGGAATTTCTACACACCATACATTAAGGTGTGGAGCTCTGCTGTTCCTCATGAATTAATGCAAAGTACTATTGTGTTTCTCTTCAACTCAAGCCTATTTCTATTCTAAGATATCCATTCGTTCTTCAACATGATGAATGTGATGATCCGTGACACTCATCACCATTCTCACCTATGAACGCATGCCTGACAACCACTTCCGTTCTACATGCGAATAAGCTTGAATGTGTATCTCTTGGGTTTTTAATCTAAGATTAGAACCTTCGTGGTATAGGCTAGAATCATTGACGGCCATTCCTGAGATCCGGAAAGTCTAAACCTTGTCTATGGTATTCCGAGTAGGATCAGAGAAGGGATGACTGTGACGAGCTTCAAACTCGCGAGTGTTGGGCGTAGTGACAAACGCAAAAGGATCAATGGATCCTATTCCAACATGATCGAGAACCAACAGCTGATTAGCCGTGCGGTGACAGCGCATTTGGACCATTTTCAGTGAGAGGACGGAAATTAGCCATTGACAACGGTGATGCCCAACATACGTTTTAATCTAGTTTCTTCTACCTTTCTTTGTTCTATTGTCTTAATTTCCTTGTTTATCTTGTTAATTTCTCATTTTAGTTGTCTTTTATGTTTATGCACACTCTTGTTATTTTAATTTACATTTAATAAAATTTATGTTTTCATGTCATTTATTGCTTTATTGAGTTGCTATCTTTACTTTCCTTGCTTGGTAGTTGTAACATTTATTATTTCTTGTCATTTTACCATGCTTTCTTTACATGCCCACCAAGTGTTTGACAAAATACTTGGTTGGGTTTTTGCTTAGTTTTTCACACTCTTGGTTGGAAAATTGGATAATTGGGTGAACTTGAGTGGTGGATGTCCATTCTACATTGTGTGAGAGTTGTTAATTAATTTGGTTTTTCTTAACTCTAAGTGACCCACTAGTGATGACTTAGAACTTAGGGATTGAGACTAATTATGCCTAGTTGACTTTTTCTCAATGTAGGGTTGACTAATTGGGATTAATTTACACACCATTACCATTTTTGTGGTCCACAACTAGGATAGGAATCCTTAATTACCCACTTCTTGCCAAGAGTCCTTTTTAGCTTTTAATTTCCATTTTCATTGTCTTTACTTGCCTTCATTTAATTTCTTGCATGTTAAGTTACCTTCTTGCATTTTAATTTCTTGCCAATGTCTATCATCCAACCCCCATTTCTCCTTAGCCAATAACATGACACTTAATTGCAACTCCTAGGGAAGAACGACCCAAGGTTGAATTACTCTTGATCTCAGTTATTTTGTATTGGATTTAATATTTGATTTTGAGAATTCGTTGTTGGTTTGGACTATGCTACCAACGAATTGATGCTTGTCTTGATCGATTCCAAACTATAAAAGAATTCTTCTTTATCAGTCACTAATTCCTCTGTCAAAGAGATTAGGTGCTTTGTTTATATTTTAATAGATTATTAAGCTAAGTTTTATTCTATTTTGAAGTATTGCATTGATCTATTTCAAGATTGAGTTTTCATTCTTCATTCTTTAAAGAATTAGTAGTATTGGAAAATATGCTAACTCTGTTTTGAATTTTGTTTATTATTGTGGAAAATTTAATATTGAAATTACATCTTGAAAACTCTTTCTCATGACTTTTTAATATTGACTAAGGATAGCTGTTTAAAAAGTGTGTGATGTTGCTTTGCTTATAATTTTTAAATATTTAGGACTAGTTTGAATACATGACATATAATTCGACGTCAGAATTACTTTTGAATTTTATTTGAAACTAAATTAGATTTGTACTAAGCCTCTTCAATTAATTGGTTGACCAAGGAATTGGCTATTGATTAATTGAAGATAAACTGAGGAGCCAAGGAATTGGGATTCAGTTATTTATGATTTGTCATGAAAAGGCCTTTGCATGCATTAAAATAGATAAACAAGATTTAATCCTCTTGTAAACTAAACATCTCCGAAACCCTTGACACTACCACTCATTGTTTTCTCTCAATCAATTTCATGTTCACTGCCCCATTAGCATTCAAACATTCAAGCACCTAAAGTTTCAGCAAGATACATCCCCTCATCAATCCAGGTTCATTCGATCTAATTAGAAATTTGACTCGATATTTGCTTGCTCAATCCTTTAATCCTCATGGAAATGATATCTACTTACCCTGGTATTACTCGAACGATTTGGTGCACTTACCAGTATCTGTGAGCTTTATTTTTTGCTCATCAAATACAGACATATTTTCCGTCTGTAAATCCATCAGTAAGGTAAAATAATTTTTTTAGATTTTTTTATTACAAAATAAACCTGTTTTTATATAAAATAAATATAAATTTAATCAAAACAAATTTTTATCAAATTTTCATCTAACTTGTATTTGAACATTCATAGTATTTCAAAAAATAAACAAGTTTATCATATTATCAAACTAGAAGAAAAGTACAATAAACAAACAAGGCAACTCAAAACAAAAAACAAAGTGTATTGATACGTCAGCTATAATCCTCAATGTATTGCTCAACCATACTAAAATTATCAACTATAATCCTTAGTGTCATCTTCATCCTCATCATCATCATAGTCCTTCATCCTCTGCTTGTTTGATATTTTCATCATGTGATTTTCAGAACAGTCTTGTACTAACTAATAAATAGACATACTAACTGAAACAGAACGCTACATAAATGAGTACTCATTTTAGTCCAAAAAGACTAATGATGATGATCATATAATGCATGATATGATATTATCAATGCTTGCTTATCTTGTTTCCCATGTTGCCCATGAGACCAACACCAACAGGAGAAACTTTCAAATTGTTAATATGTCTTCTCAACTTCCTCTGCACCCAAACAAAGACATATATCCCTACCATTTGCTTGCTGATAATCCGTACATATCTCAGCCATGAATTCAAGGCACTTAATCCATCTTCATTGTCATGAACATGGCTTTCGGGTAACTCAACAAAAGCATCATCTTCCTCAACTGTTAACAGGTCAGTGACTTCATCTAAGGACTCAACTATTTCAAGTATCACTTTCTGCTCTTTCCACAACAATTCCAAGTTTCCAGAACTATGGTACGAACACTTCAATCCGACACTAGTGGACTTTCAGGCCAATATATTATCCTCTTAAGAATAATTTCTACCCTAAATATTATATACTGAGTTTTTTGCACACTCTTGAAACCACAGCATAAGTGCATAGTAAGCAACATTAGGTTAATAATCTTGAAACCACAACATTCAACATAAGTTAAATTTTGAGAGTACACACTGCACTAGTGACTAGTTATATTGGTGCAGCATTGCCTCAGCTTGTTATCCTGTAACTGCAAACTCTTTCAAGCCTCATACGTTGGAGTATTTCTTCTGCTCAGTTTCATAGTCAAATATATGTATCATACACTTCTCTCCCATCCATATCCTCTCTTCCTGCTTCCTCTTTTCATCCTAACCAATGTAACATAACTGTTCCGAGGGTTACCTAAAACTGAAGGTCGATCTCGAATGAGATCTGTTGTGGTGGCCGGAGCTGTCGTGTCCGACTTGTTGGATCTGGTGGTGCTGCTGATCCTTGATCACCGGAGGGTGGTGGTATCTACAAGAGACTCCAATGCTTAAGTTAGCATGGGCTTTAAGCAGGTTTTTAGTAGAATCAGAGTATGAGTTATACCTGGGTGCTCCAGTGTATTTATAGTAGTGTGGAGTGACCTCCCTTTTGAGATAAGTTAGTTATCCTTTCTTATCTTTGAGTGAAGTCATCTTATCTTTAAGAGGAACTGCCTTTATCTTTCTAGGCTTTGGCTGCCTTTAAATTGGGCTGTGTCCCTTCGTTTGGGCCTGCTTGGGCCCTTATAGCGATTTGGCCGAGCTCTTTTGGGAAAAGGTCAGTTGCAACCAACCTTTATAAGAGGTCGGTCACCTCTGTCTTCATTCAGGTTGGCTCGCCTAGCTCGACCCATGGTATGAACAGTGCCCCTGCTCGAGTTCGATCTTTCCCTTGAGGTCGTGTCTTTTAGACTTCAACTTCTTTTGAGGAAGTCGTGCTTGAGCATTTTGCCTTTAGTCGATCTCTTGTAGAACTCCTGTTAGGCTAACCTCCTGCTTTAAAATGCGAAGCGTTTCTTTCTTCCTTTATTTACAGTGCGCATTTTTGTTTTCCTTGGAAACGTGCGAGGGTTCAATGCCCCTTAACTCCTCTTGACATTTCCTTCCTTCCCTCTTTTTTATCTCATTTTGAATTTCAAAAGACTCGCTTTCAGTTTCTTCTTCTCCTTTTTCTTCGCCCTTTGTTTCATTATCCGCTGAGGTGCTCCTTTCATCTGTTTTCTTACGCCCCAAAGCCCTCTGTCTTCCCTGCTTGAGAGTGTTTTACTGGTGCAGATTTCGATCGTTACTTCTTCCTTCGCGCTTGTTTCCCTCTTTCTTTATAGGTTGGTATTTCTTCCTTTTTTCATTTTGATGGTAGCCTTTATACTGTATGTCTGCAAAATTTTTCTTTTTCACCAAGTCTGTTTTGAAAAGCTTGATCCTTTCTGCCAAAGATTGCATCTTTTTTATATTTAATCAATGCTGTGATTCCCTTTACAATCTTTTGTTAGAGAAATATGCGTTCTTTTTGGTGATCTCGCTTTCCGTAGGGTTTTTGTTTGTCGCTGTTTCTGTCTCTTTTCACCCTTGCATGTCATCTTCTTGGACACACTTTCTTTCCTTTGATGAACTGTTGGTAGGAAAGAGATTGTAGCTTTGATGATTTTTGCATGGTCTATTGATGATGGTGGTTTTCTTGCTGTTTGTATGGAGTGACGTTACCAGAAAAAAGTTTGAACTTTTTGTATTTTCCATTGAGGGGTGTGATAAACCACTATTTTATGGTTTATCTTGTGCTCAACCGAGTGGTTTCATCAAGTCTTTGCACACTTATTCATACGAATTGCATGGTTTTACAATTTCTTCCTAGTTTTGTTCTATGATTGAAAACTTGTTTCCTAAGCCTTTAATTTGTGTATTTTAATTCCCCTTTACACCATTCGATGCCGTGATCTGTGTGTTCAGTGTTTTAGGCTTTGTAAGGCAGGAATGGCTTAGAGAATGGAGAGGAAGCTTGCAAAAACGGAAGGAGCACAAGAAATAAAGGAGACAACTAGCGAGCATCGACGCGCACGCATAGCTCACGCGTGCGCGCAATTTGGAGATTTTTACATTGACGCGTGCGCATACCTGATGCGTACGCGTGGATTGGAGTTCTGCTAGACGACGCGTGCGCGTGCTCGACGCGTACGCGTGAAACACGAAGATGACCAGCGACGCATACGCGTGACTGATGCGTACGCGTGACATGCGCGATCTGCAGAAAACACAAAAAATGCTGGGGCAATTTTTGGCCGAGTTTGGACCCAGTTTCTGGCCCAAAAAGACAGACTAGAGCCAGGAAACATGCAGAGACTCAACACAGATTCTCATTAACGTAGTTTTAGTTTTAGTTTTGAATCTGAGAGAGAAAAATTACCTTTCCTCTAGGTTTTCTACACATTCATAGTTTTATAGTTTTATGCTTTTGCTTTGGATATTGAGCAGAGTCATTACCTCCATTGAAGTTGCTATTATTCTAGTTTGTTTTCTTGTTCCCTTACTCTTCCATATCCTTAATCTTCGTTCAGAGTTACAATTGGATTATTTTTAGAATTTATTAATGCAAATGATTACTTTTACTTTTAATTAATTTTCAGTTATTGTTTATCATGTCTTCCTTTTATTCCCTTTTTAATTCTGTGCAAGTAATTTGCATGTCAATGGAGTAGACTCCAAACTTGACTTGGGGGTTGATTAAATGGAGACCCTAGAGTTGAAATACTCAAGTGATTAGTTAAATTGGAAGTTGTTAGCTAATTCTCTATTTACTAACGCTAGACCTTCCCAAGGGAGAGGACTAGGATTTGCGAATAAGAGTTAGCTCAATCACTTGACTTTCCTTTATTTAGTAAGGGTTAACTAAGTGAAAACAACAACTTCTTAATACTACACTTGAGAGAATTCCAACAAGGACAGAACTTCCAATTAATCATTCTCCCAGTCAAGACTTTTTATTTTGAACATATAAATCTCTTTTAATTTTCATTGCGTTAATTTACAATTATTTATTTTCTGTCATTCAACTCTCAAAATTTCTCGGAAAACTCCTGATTAATAAGATAGCACCCTTTTGTCAACTCGTTAGGTGACGACCTGGGATTCATACCCCCAGTATTTTTATTCTAATTTTGTGACAACCTTTCTAAATTGATAAGTGGATTTTAGCTGGTTAAGAACTATACTAACAACGCTGTTCTTATATTATAAATTCTTAATCGGCCAATTTCTGCCCGCATCAATTTTTGGCGCCGTTGCCGGGGAGTTGCAATAGTGTGCTAAATTATTAGTTGGTGTAAATATTTTATTTTTCTTATTTTATTTATTTTCATATTTTATTTTATTTTATTACCATGAGCTGTATGTTTCTTTCATTGAATGACGCGTTCGCTGCTTGATTCGAGCTTAGCCGCATTTGATCTTGAAATTGAAAGAACTCTTTCAAGTATTAAGCGAGCTCGGCGTAGGTTAGCCTCTGAGGGTGGTGAAGTGGTTATTATCAATTCATCAGTTTCATCTGAGGGCAAATCTGAAGCACAATCTGAGGGAGAAACAAGCTCATTTTCTACTAATTCGGTTGATTTACGTGCAGCTAATATGGCAGAGCCCAGGAGGATTACTCTCTAGGAAGCTAGAGCCCCAGACTTTACTCTGCAACCGTATCAAGTGCATCACCCAAATCTGGCTGCAGATTTTGAACTGAAGACTGCATTAATCAACTTGATGTCCAAGTTTCATGGCTTACCTGCTCAGGAGCCTATCAAGCACCTCAGGGATTTTCAAACAGCATGTTCTACTGTTAGGCGTCACGGTGCAGACGAAACTTCTATCCTGCTAACCGCCTTCCTGTTTTCTCTTGAGAAAAAAGCGAGGGAGTGGTACTACACTCAACCTGAAGCAACTGTTACCAACTGGGATATGCTCAGGAGAGAATTCTTGGAAAAATACTTTCCAACTGAAGTTACAGATAGATTGAGGAAGGAGATTTTCTGCATTATTCAAGGCGAATCAGAGACTCTTTATGAGTACTGGGAGCGCTTTAAGAATCTTCTGGACGCATGTCCCCACCACATGATTGACAGGTTGGTGTTGATCAGCTACTTCACTCAAGGCATGAAGCCTCGGGACAAGACTACATTGGATGGTGCAAGTAATGGTTCTCTGAAAAAGTACAAGACCGCAGATGAGGCGTGGCAACTGATCAGCGACCTAGCTGAGTCCACTCGGAATCACAGGCACAGGAACAACCACCCCAAGGCTGTTGCAGAGGTTTCCTCTAGTAGTGAGACTACTGCTTTCACACAAGCTGTATGTGAGATGACCAACCTACTGAAGCAGATACAGCTAAATCAACAACAACCTCAGCCTCCCTCACCACAACAAAGTCAACAGTTAGTTCCTCAAAGAGTATGCGGAATATGTGCTGATTACACTCATTACACTGATGAGTGTCCGTAGCTCCAACAAGAAGACAACACTTTGGCAGATACTCATAATTTCTATGACCGCCCGAATCAAGGATACAATCAACAAGGCGGCAATTACAACCAAGGTGGAAACCACAATCAAGGTTGGCAAGACAACTCCAACCAGGGGTAGAGAGATAATTTCAACTAGTGATGGAGGGACAACTACAATAGAGGAGGCAGAGACAACAATAGAAATCAGAGGTGGAACAACAACAACAGATAGCAGAACCAAAACTAGCCTTACAGAGCACCTCACCAAAGGCAGTCCCAAGCGCCTCAGAACAACCAACAGCAGGTCCCTCAAATCACTTACCCATCTTCCTCTCCCAATGACGAGTTGCTTCACTCTCTTGCACAAAGACAAACGACCATGGAAAACACACTTACTGGTCTGACTTCTGCTATACAAGCTCTCGTCTCTCAGATGGGATCGTCGAGCACCTCCAACACTCAACCTTCAAGCTCCAGTACAATTCCTTCTTAACCTATACCCAACCCCAAAGGTGGCATCAATGCCATCACTTTGAGGTCTGGAACCACACTGCAAGAGAGGAATCATGAGGAGCCAAGCTCAGAGGAAAACATACAAGTTGAAGGCGTTGTAGAGGCAGAAGATAATGAAGAAGAGGATGTAGTACAAGACTTGGTTGAAGAAGAAACAGCTCAGCCAGGAAATAGAGCACCAAGGGACGCAGAAGCTGCAAGTAGCGCCATTCCTATCCCATTTCCGCACCTTGCTAGGAAGTCTAGAAAGCAGATGGAACTAGATCCTAAAATGGTAGAAATATTCAAAAAGGTTGAGGTAACCATTCCACTTTTTGATGCCATTCAGCAGGTACCTAAATATGCTAAATTTCTAAAGGATTTGTGCATGCATAAAGATAAATTATAGAATTTAGAAACTATTCCTCTAGGTAGTTCCATTTATGCATTGGTAGGTGATATACCTGAAAACTGTAGTGACCCAGGTCCATGTATGGTTACTATTACTATAGATAGTGTGAAATTTCCTGAATATATGTGTAATTTAGGAGCATGTGTTAGTATAATGCCATTATCTATATATGATGCTTTGAGGCTCCCTCCCTTAAAAAGGTCGGCAGCTTATTTTGTTTTAGCAGATAAAATCATTATCTCTGTGGTTGGAATTTCTGAGGACGTGCTCGTGAGTATTAAGGGGCTCACATTTTCTATTGACTTCTATATTTTGGAAATGCCCCCTAATGACTCAGGAAGACCATCATCCATCCTGCTTGAAAGGCCATTCCTGAAGACTTCAAAATTCAAGCTAGATGCCTTCTCAGGAACTTATTCTTTTAAGATAGATGGCAGAGCAGTGAGCCTCAATCTGGATGAAGCTTTGAAGCATCCCCCTGAAGATCATTCCATCTTCCAGTGCGACATCATTGATGAGACGGTAGCTGCAGTTCACCAGGAGGAAGTAGAAGAGAGGCACATGGAGCAAGATGCAAGTGTGGGGACACCCTGATGAGCGGATAATTTATACGCTTTTTGGCATTGTTTTTACATAGTTTTTAGTATGATTTAGTTAATTTTTAGTATATTTTTATTAGTTTTTAATAAAAAAAATCACATTTCTGGATTTTACTATGAGTTTGTGTCTTTTTCTATGATTTCAGGTATTTTCTGGCTGAAATTGAGGGACTTGAGCAAAAATCAGATTCAGAGGTTGAAGAAGGACTGCAGATGCTGTTGGATTCTGACCTCCCTACACTCAAAATAGATTTTCTGGAGCTACAGAACTCCAAATGGCACGCTCTCAAATGCGTTGGAAAGAAGACATCTAGGGCTTTCCAGCAATATATAATAGTCCATACTTTTTCTGAGTTTAAATGACGCAAACCGGCGTTCAACGCCAGTTCCATGTTGCATTCTGGATTTAAACGCCAGAAACAGGTTGCAAAGTGGAGTTAAACGCCAGAAATAGGTTACAAACTGGTGTTCAACTCCAAGAGAAGCCTCTACACGTGTAAAGCTCAATGCTCAGCCCAAGCACACACCAAGTGGACCCCAGAAGTGGATTTCTGCATCATTTACTCATTTTTGTAAACCCTAGTAACTAGTTTAGCATAAATAGGACTTTTTACTATTGTATTTACATCTTCAGATCATTTTTAGTCTTGGTGACTCCGGTTCCCCTCTGGGGCTGAGACCAATGAACTCCATTATCACTTATGTATTTTCAAAGGTAGAGTTTCTACAGACCATTGATTAAGGTGTGGAGCTCTGCTGTTCCTCATGAATTAATACAAAGTACTATCGTTTTTCTATTCAATTCAAGCTTATTCTGATTCTAAGATATTCATTCACACTTCAATATGAATGTGATGATCATGACAGTCATCATCATTCCCAACCTATGAGTGCGTGCCTGACAATCACTTCCGTTCTACCTTAGATTGAATGAGTATCTCTGTGATTCCTTAATCAGAATCTTCGTGGTATAAGTTAGAATCCATGGACGGCCATTCTTGAGATCCGGAAAGTCTAAACCTTTTCTGTGGTATTCCGAGTAGGATCTGGGAAGGGATGGCTGCGACGAGCTTCAAACTCGCGAGTGCTGGGCGTAGTGACAGACGCAAAAGGATCAATGGATCCTATTCCAGTATGATCGAGAACCAACAGATGATTAGCCATGCAGTGACAGCACATTGGACCATTTTCACTGAGAGAACAGGATGTAGCCATTGAAAATGGTGATGCCTAACATACAGCTTGCCATAGAAAGGAGTAAGAATGATTGGATGAAGACAGCAGGAAAGCAGAAGTTCAGGAGGAACGAAAGCATCTCTATACTCTTATCTGAAATTCTCACCAATGAATTACATAAGTATCTCTATCTTTATTTTATATTTTATTTATCTTTTAATTATTAAATCTCTATAATCAATTGAATCCTTATGACTGAGATTTACAAGGTGACCATAGCTTGCTTCAAGCCGACAATCTCCGTGGGATCGACCCTTACTCAGGTAAGGTTTATTACTTGGACGACCCAGTGCACTTGCTGGTTAGTTGTGCGAAGTTGTGACAAAGAACTAAGATCATGAACGTGCGTATTGAGTTTTTAGCGCCGTTACCAAGGAATGGAACCGTCACGATTTCTGCGCACCAAGTTTTTGGCGTCGTTGCCGGGGATTGTTCGAGTTTGGACAACTGACGGTTCATCTTGTTGCTCAGATTAGGTAATTTTATTTTATTTTTAAGCTTTTTATTTCTCATTTTCGAAAATAATACAAAAAAAAAATTTCTTCTTTTTCGTTTTTCCCAAAATAATTTTCGACAAAAAACCAAAAAAATTAATAAAATCATAAAAACCAAAAATTTTGTGTTTCTTGTTTGAGTCTTGTGTCAAATTTTAGGTTTGGTGTCAATTGCATGCCTTTAATTTTCTTTAAATTTTCAAAAATTCGTGCATGTGTTCTTCATGATCTTCAAGTTGTTCTTGATGATTTTCTATGTTTGATATTTAATTTTTCTTATTTTGTGTCTTTTCTTGTTTTTCATATGCATTTTTGCATTCATAGTGTCTAAACATGAAAAATCTCTAAGTTTGGTGTCTTGCATGTTTTTCTTTTCTAAAAAACTTTCAAAAATAAGTCTTGATGTTCATCTGGATCTTCAAAGTGTTCTTGGTGTTCATCTTGACATTCATAGTGTTCTTGCATGCATAATTTGTTTTGATCCAAAATTTTCATGCATTGAGTCTTTTTGATGTTTTTCTCTCTCATCATTAAAAATTCAAAAATCAAAAAATATCTTTCCCTTTTTCTTCTCATAAAATTCAAAAATTTGAGTTGACTTTTTCAAAAATTTTTAAAATCTAGTTGTTTCTTATGAGTCAAATCAAATTTTCAATTTAAAAATCTTATCTTTTTCAAATCTTTTTCAAAAATCAAATCTTTTTCATTTTTTTCTTTCATATTTTTGAAAATTTCAAATTGATTTTCAAAAATCTTTTTCTTATTTTGTTTCATAATTTCAAAATCTTTACTAACAATTAAATGTGATTGATTCAAAAATTTCAATTTGTTACTTGCCTATTAAGAAAGGTTCAATCTTTAAATTTCTAAATCATATCTTTTTGTTTCTTGTTAGTCAAGTAATCAACTTTAATTTCAAAATCAAATCTTTTTAAAATTTCTTTTTCAAATCTTTCTCAAAATAAATGTCAATCACATCTTTTTCAAAATCAATTTCAAAATCTTTTCCAACTTCTTTTCTAACTTCTTATCTTTTCAAAAATTGATTTTCAAATCTTTTTTAATCAACTACTTGACTTTTTGTTTGATTTTAAAAGTTTACTATTTCAATCATATCTTTTTCAAAACTACCTAACTAATTCTATCTCTAATTTTCGAAAATCCCTTCCCTCTTTTTCAAAATTCCTTTTTAAATTAAATAATTGTTTTAAATTTAATTTAATTTGATTTAATTTTCCTTGCTTAATTTTCGAATTTTTAATTTTAATTTTTAATTTAAAAACAAAAATACTTTCATTTTATTTTATCTAATTTTCAAAAATTCTTCTCCCTCACCTCCTTCTATTTATTTATTCATCTACTAACATCCCTTTTTCACCCAAGAATTCAAACCTACTCCTCACCCTTGTGTTTAGATTCTCCTTCTTCTATTCATATCTTCTTCTACTCACATAAAGGAATCTCTATACTGTGACATAGAGGATTTCATATTTTCTTTTTTGTTTTCTTCTTTTTTATATGAACAAGAACAAGGATAAGAACATTCTTGTTGAGGCTGATCCTGAACCTGAAAGGACTCTGAAGAGGAAGCTAAGGGAAGCTAAAGCACAACTCTCTGGAGAAAATCTGACAGAAATTTTCAAAAAAGGAGGCATGGCCGAAAATAATAACAATGCAAGGAAGATGCTTGGTGACTTTACTGCACCTAATTCCAATTTACATGGAAGAAACATCTCAATCCCTGGCATTGGAGCAAACAATTTTGAGCTGAAACCTCAATTAGTTTCTCTGATGCAACATAATTGCAAGTTTTATGGACTTCCATCCGAAGATCCCTTTCAGTTCTTAACTGAATTCTTGCATATCTGTGATACTGTTAAGACCAATGGGGTTGATCCCGAGGTCTACAGGCTTATGCTTTTCCCATTTGCTGTAAGAGACAGAGCTAGAATATGGTTGGACTCTCAACCTAAGGATAGCCTGAACTCTTGGGATAAGCTGGTCACGACTTTCTTAGCCAAGTTCTTTCCTCCTCAAAAGCTTAGCAAGCTTAGTGTGGATGTTCAAACCTTCTGACAAAAAGAAGGTGAATCCCTCTATAAAGCTTGGGAGAGATACAAGGAACTGACCAAAAAGTGTCCTTCTGACATGCTTTCAGAATGGACCATCCTGGATATATTCTATGATGGTCTGTCTGAATTATCAAAGATGTCATTGGACCATTCTGTAGGTGGATCCATTCACCTAAAGAAAATGCCTACAGAAGCTCAAGAACTCATTGACATGGTTGCAAATAACCAGTTCATGTACACTTCTGAAAGGAATCCTGTGAGTAAGGGACGCCTCAGAGGAAGGGAGTTCTTGAAATTGATACTCTGAATGTCATATTGGCTCAGAATAAAATATTGACTCAGCAAGTCAATATGATCTCTCAGAGTCTGAATGGATTGAAGGAATCATCCAACAGTACTAAAGAGGCATCTTCTGAAGAAGAAGCTTATGATCCTGAAAACCCTGCAATAGCAGAGGTGAATTACATGGGTGAACATTATGGAAACACCTATAATCCCTCATGGAGAAATTATCCAAATTTCTCATGGAAGGATCAACAAAAGCCTCAACAAGGCTTTAATAATGGTGGAAGAAACAGGTTTAGCAATAGCAAGCCTTTTCCATTATCCACTCAACAACAGACAGAGAATTCTGAGCAGAATCCATCTAGCTTAGCAAACATAGTCTCTGATCTATCTAAGGCCACTCTAAGTTTCATGAATGAAACAAGGTCCTCCATTAGAAATTTGGAGGCACAAGTGGGCCAGCTGAGTAAAAGAGTCACTGACACTCCTCCTAGTACTCTCCCAAGCAATACAGAAGAAAATCCAAAGAGAGAGTGCAAGGCCATTGATTTGACCATCATGGCCGAACCCAGAGAGGAGGAGGAGGGCGTGAATCCTAGTGAGGAAGACCTCCTGGGACATTCAGTGACCAATAAGGAGTTTCCCTTTGAGGAACCAAAGGAATCTAAGGCTCAATTAGAGACCATAGAAATTCCATTGAACCTCCTTCTACCCTTCATGAGCTCTGATGAGTATTCTTCCTCTGAAGAGGATGAAGACATTACTGAAGAGCAAGTTGCTAAGTACCTTGGTACAATCATGAAGCTGAATGCCAAATTATTTGGTAATGAGACTTGGGAAGATGAACCTCCCTTGCTCACTAATGAACTGAATGCATTGGATAGGCAGAAATTACCTCAAAAGAAATAGGATCCTGGCAAATTCTTAATACCCTGTACCATAGGCACCATGACCTTTGAGAAGGCTCTGTGTGACCTGGGGTCAGGAATAAACTTAATGCCACTCTCTGTAATGGAAAAACTTGGGATCTTTGAGGTGCAAGCTGCCAGAATCTCATTAGAGATGGCAGACAACTCAAGAAAATAGGCCTATGGACAAGTAGAGGACGTGTTAGTAAAGGTTGAAGGCCTTTACATCCCTGCTGATTTCATAATCCTAGACACTGGGAAGGATGAGGATAAATCCATCATCCTTGGAAGACCCATCCTAGCCACAGCAAGAGCTATGATTGATGTGGACAGAGGAGAGTTGGTCCTTCAACTGAATAAGGACAACTTTGTGTTTAAAACTCAAGGATCTCCTTCTGTAACCATGGAGAGGAAGCATGAAAAGCTTCTCTCACTGCAGAGTCAACCAAAGCCCCCACAGTCAAACTCTAAGTTTGGTGTTGGGAGGCCACAACCAAACTCTAAGTTTGGTGTTGAAGCCCCACATTCAAACTCTAAGTTTGGTGTTGGGAGGTTCCAACCTTGCTCTGAACATCTGTGAGGCTCCATGAGAGCTCACTGTCAAGCTATCGACATTAAAAAAGCGCTTATTGAGAGGCAACCCAATGTAATCTAATTATATTTATTTATTTTTTATTGTTATTTTATGTTTTCTTTAGGTTGATGATCATGTGGAGTCACAAAAAACTATTGAAAAATCAAAAATAGAATAAAAAATAGCATTAAAAACAGCACACCCTGGAGGAGAGCAGTCTGGCATTTAAACGCCAGAAACAAGCATCTGTCTAGCGTTTAACGCCAAAAACAAGCACCAAGCTGGCCTTTAACGCCAGAAACAAGCATCTGCTTGGCGTTAAACGCCAGAAACAGGCTACATTTGGGCGTTTAATGCCAGAAACAAGCAGCAATCTAGCGTTAAACGCCATGATTGCACAGCAATGGCATTTTACACGCCTAATTGGAGCATGGATGTTAAGTCCTTGACCCTGCTTGATCTGTGGACCCCACAGGATCCCCACATTTTCTTCTCTCTTCTTCACACCTTTTCATAACTCTCTTCCCCATAAACCCCACCTACCTTCAAAATTCAAACTACTTTCCCTCCCAAACCCAACCCTAATGGCCGAACCCTACACCCCCCTCACTCCTATATAAACCCCTCACTCCTTCTTCATTTTCACACAACACAACCCTCTCTTCTTCTCCTTGGCCGAATACATCTTCTTCCCCCATTTCCTCCATTTTCTTCTTCTTCTACTACTTTCTTTCTTCTTTTGCTCGGGGACGAGCAAACATTTTAAGTTTGGTGTGGTAAAAGCATAGCTTTTTGTTTTTCCATAACCATTTATGGCACCTAATGCCAGAGAAACCTCTAGAAAGAGGAAAGGGAAGGCAATTGCTTCCACCTCTGAGTCATGGGAGATGGAGAGATTCATCTCAAAGGTCCATCAAGACCACTTCTATGAAGTTGTGGCCAAGAAGAAAGTGATCCCTGAGGTTCCTTTCAAGCTCAAAAAGAATGAGTATCCGGAGATCCGACTTGAGATCCAAAGAAGAGGTTGGGAAGCTCTCACCAACCCCATTCAACAAGTCGGGATCCTAATGGTTAAAGAGTTCTATGCAAACGCATGGATCACTAGGAACCATGATCAAAGTGTGAACTCGAATCCAAAGCATTAGCTCACCATGGTTCGGGGGAAATACTTAGATTTCAGTCCAAAAAATGTAAGGCTAGCGTTCAACTTGCCAATGATGGAAGAGAACGCACGCCCCTACACAAGAAGGGTCAACTTTGATCAAAGATTGGACCAAATCCTCATAGACATATGTGAGGAAGGAGCTCAATGGAAAATTGACTCAAGAGGCAAGCCGGTTTAATTAAGAAGACATGACCTCAAACCAGTGGCTAGGGGATGGCTAGAGTTCATTCAACACTCAATCATTCCTACTAGTAACCGGTCTGAAGTTACTATAGACCGGGCCATCATGATCCATAGTATCATGATTAGAGAGGAGGTGGAAGTTCATGAGATTATACCTCAAGAACTTTACAAGGTGGATGACAAGTCCTCCACTTGGGCAAGGTTAGCCTTTCCTCACCTCATATGCCACCTCTGCAATTCGGCTGGAATTGACATAGAGGGAGACATCCTCATTGAAGAGGACAAGCCCATCACTAAGAAAAGGATGGAGCAAACAAGAGATCATGGACTTCAACAAGAGTATGAGAAAATTCCCCACCATAAAATCCCTGAGATGCCTCAAGGGATGCACTTTCCTCCACAAAATTATTGGGAGCAAATCAACACCTCCTTAGGAGAATTAAGTTCCAATATGGGACAACTAAGGGTGGAGCACCAAGAGCACTCCATCATCCTCCATGAGATTAGAGAAGATCAAAGAGCCAAGAGAGAAGAGCAACAAAGGCAAGGAAGAGACATAGAGGAGCTCAAAAGCACCATTGGTTCTTCAAGAAGAGGAAGACGCCACCCCTCACTAAGGTGGACTCATTTCTTAATCACCTTGTCTATTTACTTTACTGTTTTTCGATTTTTGAGCCTTATGTTTTATTGATGTTTGTGTCTTTATTATATGATCATTAGTGTTTAAGTGTCTATGTCTTAAAGCTATGAATGTCCTATGAATCCATCACCTCTCTTAAATGAAAAATGCTTTAATTACAAAAGAACAAGAAGTACATGGTTTCGAATTCATCCTTGAAACTAGTTTAATTATTTTGATGTGGTGACAATACTTTTTGTTTTCTGAATGAATGCTTGAACAATGCATATATCTTTTGAAATTGTTGTTTATGAATGTTAAATATGTTGGCTCTTGAAGAATAAGGAAAAGGAGACATGTTATTTGATAATCTGAAAAATCATAAAATGATTCTTGAAGTAAGAAAAAGCAGTGAATACAAAAGCTTGCAAAAAAAAAGAGAGAGAAAAGAAAAAAATGGCGAAAAAAAAAGAAAGAAAAAGAAAAAGCAAGCAGAAAAAGCCAAAAGCTCTTTAAACCAAAAGGTAAGAGCAAAAAGCCAATAGCCCTTAAAACCAAAAGGCAAGGGTAAATAAAAAGGATTCAAGGCTTTGAGCATCAGTGGATAGGAGGGCCTAAAGGAATAAAATCCTGGCCTAAGCGGCTAAACCAAGCTGTCCCTAACCATGTGCTTGTGGCGTGAAGGTGTCAAGCCAAAAGCTTGAGACTGAGCAGTTAAAGTCAAGGTCCAAAGCAAAAAAAAAAAAGAGAGTGTGCTTAAGAACCCTAGACACCTCTAATTGGGGACTTTAGCAAAAAAAAAAGTTTGGTGTTGTGATGAGCGGATAATTTATACGCTTTTTGGCATTGTTTTTACATAGTTTTTAGTATAATTTAGTTAATTTGTAGTATATTTTTATTAGTTTTTAATAAAAAATCACATTTCTGGACTTTACTATGAGTTTGTATGTTTTTCTGTGATTTCAGGTATTTTCTGGCTGAAATTGAGGGACTTGAGCAAAAATCAGATTCAGAGGTTGAAGAAAGACTGCAGATGTTGTTGGATTCTGACCTCCCTGCACTCAAAATGGATTTTCTGGAGCTGCAAAACTCCAAATGGCGCGTTCTAAATTGCGTTGGAAAGTAGACATCCAGGGCGTTCCAGCAATATATAATAGTCTATACTTTTCCCGAGTTTAGACGATGCAAACTGGCGTTCACGCCAGTTTCATGTTGCATTCTGGATTTAAACGCCAGAAACAGGTTGCAAAGTGGAGTTAAATGCCAGAAACAGGTTACAAACTGGCGTTCAACTCCAAGAGAAGCCTCTACACGTGTAAAGCTCAATGCTCAGCCCAAGCACATACCAAGTGGGCCCCAGAAGTGGATTTCTGCATCATTTACTCATTTCTGTAAACCCTAGTAACTAGTTTAGCATAAATAGGACTTTTTACTATTGTATTTACATCTTCGGATCATTTTTAGTCTTGGTGACTCCGGTTCCCCTCTGGGGCCGAGACCAATGAACTCCATTATCACTTATGTATTTTTAACGGTAGAGTTTCTACACACCATAGATTGAGGTGTGGAGCTCTGCTGTTCCTCATGAATTAATACAAAGTACTATCATTTTTCTATTCAATTCAAGCTTATTATGATTCTAAGATATTCATTCGCACTTCAATATGAATGTGATGATCGTGACAGTCATCATCATTCCCAACCTATGAACGCGTGCCTGACAACCACTTCCGTTCTACCTTAGATTGAATGAGCATCTCTGGGATTCCTTAATCAGAATCTTCGTGGTATAAGTTAGAATCCATGGACGGCCATTCTTGAGATCCGGAAAGTCTAAACCTTGTCTGTGCTATTCCGAGTAGGATCTGGGAAGGGATGGCTGCGACGAGCTTCAAACTCGCGAGTGCTGGGCGTAGTGACAGACGCAAAAGGATCAATGGATCCTATTCCAGCATGATCGAGAACCGACAGATGATTAGCCATGCAGTGACAGTGCGTTGGACCATTTTCATTGAGAGGACAGGATGTAGCCATTGACAACGGTGATGCCTAACATACAGCTTGCCATAGAAAGGAGTAGGAATGATTGGATAAAGACAGCAGGAAAGCAGAAGTTCAGGAGGAACGAAAGCATCTCTATACTCTTATCTGAAATTCTCACCAATGAATTACATTAGTATCTCTATCCTTATTTTATATTTTATTTATCTTTTAATTATTAAATCTCTATAATCAATTGAATCTGCCTGCCTGAGATTTACAAGGTGACCATAACTTGCTTCAAGCCGACAATCTCCGTGGGATCGACCCTTACTCGCGTATGGTTTATTACTTGGACGACCCAGTGCACTTGCTGGTTAGTTGTGCGAAGTTGTGACAAAGAACTAAGATCATAAACGTGCGTATTGAGTTTTTAGCGCCGTTACCAAGGAATGGAACCGTCACGATTTCTGCGTACCACACCCCCTAGACAAGATGAAGACACGTTACAACCATCACTGGCTCCAGATGATCAAGTGCCTAACCATGAGCAGAAATTGGAATTAAAGACTCTTCCACCCCACCTCAAGTATGCTTACCTTGAGGATAATCAGAAGTTCCCACTTATCATTGCAAGGGAACTCACTTTCCAACAGGAGGAGCAACTGCTCAGTGTGCTGAAAAGACACAAGAAAGTAATTGGGTGGAGCTTGGCGGATATAGTAGGCATCAGCCCTCAAGTTTGTGAGCACAGAATATTTTTAGAAGAGGGAGCAAGGCCTATCTGTCAACCTTAAAGGAGACTGAACCCCACCATCTTAGAAGTTGTCAAGAAAGAAGTGACCATGCTACTTGAAGCAGATATCATCTACCCATCTCAGATAGTGAATGGGTCAGCCCAGTACAAGTGGTGCCCAAGAAGTCTGGAGTCACAACAGTAAAGAATGAGCATAGAGAGCTCCTTACAACTAGAGTGCAGAATTCATGGAGAGTTTGTATTGATTACAGGCGTCTCAACCAAGCTACTCGCAAGGATCATTACCCCTTGCCATTTATTGATCAGATGCTTGATCGCCTGTCAAATAAATTACAATACTGCTTTTTAGATGGCTATACAGGCTATTTTCAAATACATATAGCTCCTGAAGATCATGAGAAGACTACTTTCACATGTCCCTTTGGAACGTATGCATACAAAAGGATGCCTTTTGGCTTATGTAATGCACCGGCTACTTTCCAAAGATGCATGATGAGTATCTTCTCAGATCTTATTGAGAACTGTATGGAAGTTTTCATGGATGATTTTAGTGTATATGGTGATTCATTTAGCCTTTGCTTGGATAGTTTAGCTAGAGTATTAGATAGGCGTGTTAGTTCAAACCTTGTTTTAAATTTTGAAAAATGTCAATTTATGGTAAAACAAGGTATTGTACTAGGACATGTTATTTCTAATACTGGTATTTCTGTTGATCCAGCAAAGGTGGATGTCATTTCTAGTTTACCTTACCCCTCCTCCGTGAGGGAAGTCCGTTCGTTCCTTGGCCATGTAGGTTTCTACAGGAGATTTATCCAGGACTTCAGTAAGGTAGCATTGCCTTTATCCAAACTGCTACAGAAAGATGTTGAGTTCGAACTGAGTAAGGACTACATGAATGCATTTGATCATCTGAAGATCGCCTTAACTCAAGCTCCGATTGTGAGAGGACCAGACTGGAGCTAGCCATTTGAGATTATGTGTGATGCTTCCAACTATGCAGTAGGAGCGGCGCTGGCTCAGCGCGAAGGTAAGGATCCTTTCGTAATTGCTTATGCTTCTAAAACCTTAGACGCTGCTCAGTCAAATTACACTACCACTGAAAAAGAGCTTCTGGCTATTGTTTTTTCTCTGGATAAATTATGAGCCTATTTACTTGGTACTAAGGTGGTAGTGTACTCGGACCATGCAGCTCTAAAATATTTATTAGCTAAAAAAGAGTCCAAACCAAGGTTAATACGTTTGATACTATTGCTACAGGAATTTGATTTAGAAATTAAGGATAGGAGTGGTAACTAGAATTTAGTGGTAGAGCACTTGAGTCGCCTTGAGCACATTAAGACTGACTCCACTCCTATCAATGATGCTTTTCCATTTGATAGCCTGCATGCAGTATCTAAAGTAGTTCCTTGGTATGCACCTGTAGCTAATTATCTAGTTAGCCATACTTTCCCTCCTAATTTTACTAAGCGTCGAAGAGACAAGTGATGCACGGAAACTTGTCCCTTAACAAATCTCCCTCGGCAAGTATACCGAATTGTCGTCAAGTAAAAACTCACAGTAGAGTGAGGTCGAATTCCACAGGGATTGATTGGTCAAGAAACTTTAATTGGAAGAATGTTCTAGTTGAGCTAAGCAGAAAGTGAGTTGAGAATTGCAGGAAATTAAATGGCAGAAAAGTAAATAGCAGAAAATAAATGACGGGAAGTAAATTGCAGAATCTTAAATGGGGAAGGGAAGTTTAGCATGAAAGTAAATGGCATAAAGTAAAGAGAATGGGTAAGATCAGAAATAGGGAATTCATTGGGCTTAGGAGATGTTGCATTCTCCGAATCAAGTTCATTTTCATCTCTTCCTCAATCAATACATTCATTGATCTCCTTGGCAATCTTAAGTGATTGAATTCCAATTCTTTGGTAATTCAATCTCTCAAATCAGATCAATAGCCAATTCTTTGGTCTAATTGCTTATGAGAAGAGATGAAGTGTGGTCACTGATTATACCATATGTATTTCCAAATCAAAGTATTGGGAGGATTATATGTCACCATATCCGTCCAAATCCCAATTTGGTCCAACATGAGAAAACATTTCTAGCATGATCTCTTCATCCCTTTTCCAAGAGATCCAAGAGATCCAAGTATGAATAGCTTCTTTTCCAAGATAACTACTCAATTGGATGAAGATTGAAAGCTTTCTAGTAAAATCAAGAGAAAAAAAAGAAGAAGAATAATTAAAACTATTATTGATCCATCAAATTACAACAGAGCTCCCTAACCCAATGAAAGGGGTTTAGTTGTTCATAGCTCTGGGAATGGAAAGCAAAGATGGAGAGTACATTCTAAAAGTTAAACTAGAAGTGCAGAGAAAGTAAAATACAGAGAGTAATTCTAATAATGCCAAAAGCTTCTTTTCTAGTTCAAAGCTCTCCCTATTTATACTATTCTTCTCATCTTCTAGTTGGCTCTTCAAGTCTTGGATATAGGTCTTTGGATCTTGAGTTGAAGTAGTTATCTTCTTCAGTGGGCTCAGCTTTACTTGCAGAGAAAGTGTGAAGTAGGCAGGGACTTTAGCTTAGGGCGTTAGTGGTGTTAACGATAAGTGAAAATGTGGGGTTGAGAACGTTAGTGACAATCACCTTTTTTACTAACGTTCCTAACCCAAAGTGGTCCACGTTAACTTCAACGTTAGTGGCACTAACGTGACCACTAACGTTGACCCTTGGCCCTTCGCAAACGTTACTGGGGTTTACCTTTTTCAATAACGTTGAGAGTACCCCTTTCTCCCTACATTAGAGTTTACGTTAGAATAGTTAACGTGGCC
This sequence comes from Arachis ipaensis, assembly GCF_000816755.2. Classification (NCBI taxonomy): domain Eukaryota; kingdom Viridiplantae; phylum Streptophyta; class Magnoliopsida; order Fabales; family Fabaceae; genus Arachis; species Arachis ipaensis. Next base: position 76,325,934 of record NC_029786.2, on the reverse strand, counting down.
TTTAACGTAGGCTTGCCAAATCTTTGAGAGCGTTAGTGACACTTACCTTTGTCACTAACGCTTCAGAATGCCCCTACTTCCCTACTTCTAACGTGGTATTTATAGCCATATCCAACGTTAGTGACAAAGGTGAGTGTCACTAACATTGGCTCATCATTCTCTCCTTCACGTTAGCTTCCACGTTAACTGAGTTAACGTGGAAACTAACGTGGCTCAAAGTGGCTCAAAGTGGCTTAGTCCAACGTTAGTGACAAAAGTGAGTGTCACTAACGTTGGCCATTCCTTGCTTCCCT
>NC_029786.2:76321606-76325597 GCF_000816755.2 Arachis ipaensis | reverse complement strand
TGGGGTTTCATGTATAGCAACTTAGGTTCATTCCTTTACTGGCTTTCAGACCTTTATCATGCCTTGGAATACTCACTTGATTGTACCCTTTGAGACTTTTATTTATTGATCCCTTTGTCTTTCCAAGGTTTATTTCATCCTTAGGCTAAGTGTTTTGTGAGGGGCCGACTCTTTAAGATAAGCTTTCAGCCAACACTCCTGAACCAACTTAGCTAAGTGATTACTACACCACAAATTTAAGGACCTGCTCCACAACTTGAACATCACTCTGGTCTTTCATAACATCTCTTTTTATTGGACTTAAAAGGGCAAGCATACAATAAGCAAGATGAAAATGAAGGCAGGCAATTTGACTAGCAAGCATAGACCTAGGCAAAAGCAAACGTAAAGATAGAATTGAAAATTCCTAAGCTACTATGGAAGCATGTTCTATTTCATATATGATTTGTGGGACAGTGAGGGAACTCCACCACCTTTTACTCATGGGGTTGTTCGCGCTCTTCTTTTTGTTTGTCCTCTTTGTGTCCACTTGTGCTTCATTGCATACGGGCCAGTCTAGCTTTTTTCCAATCTTCAAGTGCCTTCCTTACTGATTCATGACTCTTTTCTACCCTCTCTCTTTCTTCTCGTGCTGATTCATCCTTCACTTCTTCATAGCTTATGATTCCCGGATGTAGTATAGGCAGTTGTCCGACTAAGTATCTGAGCCTGGCCTGAGTGTTCACCTGGTGTCCAGTCTGGCTCATGTAAACTCCTTCTGAAAACGCCCTGTGTTCGTCGAAGAGTTCTGCCTGTTCTAATTATTTCTGATGCATTTCATGTATGTGTGCACCTTGATGTGCTTGGATGTTGATTAGCTTTTGGATGGCTTCTTGTTGTTGATCCTGCCTTTGTTCCAACCTGTGGAAGGATTCTCCCCATTGTTTTTCTTGCTCCAGTTGCTGCTTCATCAATTGTCTTTGCCACTCCCCTTGTTGATTCATCCATCTAGATAGTGACTCTTCTTGACGGTTTATCAACTGTAGGTGAAGCTCTTTCTGAGCCCCTTGATTTTCCAAGTATTGTCTAGATAAGCCATCAATGGCTTCCTGTAGTTGGTGCATGTCCAAAGGGGCTTGCTCCTCTAGGTTCTGTCCTTCTACCACTTCGTGCACTGGCCTCTTTCTTATCCTTCGTTGGGGTAGGGGAGATGCAACAGCATGCATACGCCGGACAGTAATTGGGATACCAACTTTTATCCAGTCGGGGTTTTCATCTTCGAACACCACCCCTGCCTTGTCACACAGGCGGAAAATGGTGCTGGGATAGCCTAACCTTCCCCTAGAATCACTTTTCTCAGCCATCTTCCTAATGCCTTGGGCTATAAGTTCATGCACCTTAATCTCTCCCCCTTTAAGTATACATTGCACCATTGTTGCTCTCTTAAGATTCACCTCTGAATTGTTTCCGGCAGGGAGGATGGATCTCCTTACAATTTCGAACCACCCCTTTGCTTCAGGGGTGAGATCACCTCTTTTTATGAATTTGGGCTTTCCATTGGGATCTCTCACCCAATCCGCTCCTTGTACGCAGATATCTTTCACAATTTGGTCATAATTAGGACTACCATCTATTCGAGATTGATAGCTTTCTTCCTCGAATGGTATGGTTCGTAGCTTCAACACCTTCATGATGCTCATGGGACTAAAATCCATAGTTACTCCTCTCACAAAGCTTATATAAGATTCCTCTTTCCTATCATACCTCACTGCGTTTGCGTAAAACTCTCTTACGAGCGTTGCATTTATCCTCGCGGTGACTGGATCGGTGAAGAGCTCCCATCTTCTCTTTTCTACCTTCTCTGTGATTTTGGGGCACTCAGTTTTCTTGACTTGAAAGCCTAGCTCATATATGATCTCCTTATCAGCCATCCATCCAAATTGAAGTGCATGGTAAAAATTTCTAAACTTCTTTTCATCAAAGGGGCGTTGCTCCATAGGCTCCTTCCCCTTTCTTCTTTTAGAGCTTGATGATGCCATGAGTAAGAGTTGATGTGTGAAAGTGTTGAGGGGTTATGGATAAGTGGTGGAATTTGGTTAGGTTTGGATAGGATGTAGCTTGAAGAATTGTACTTCGAGAGTGAAAAGTTTGAAGAAGTGGTTGCTGGAATGTGAAGGGAAGTATAGACTAGGAATCACTTATATAGGAAAATGATGAGTAAATGAAAGGTGTGGATTGATGGGGTGGTTGTGTGATAGACGGATGAGGTTTTGCATGGGATGAGCACAAAGATCATCAACTTTATGATGGGGTTGGTTCAGTTTCCAAGCTTGTTCTCCTTCCAATGTTGCATGGCAGCAATTCCCAATGCAATTCCCTTGGAGACACGTATACAGTCTTCTCCTTTTGTGGTAGCCGAACCCTTCAATTGTCCCATTAATCCTCCTACAAAATAAAAGAAAAAAATAAAATTGTGGAAAGTGGCGGCAAACTTTAAAACACAAGAGTAACTACTTTTTAAAATTTTTGTTGTTAACTACTAAATGCTATTCACAAATGCAGACCAACTGACTAATTAAATTTCCATATATGCAACCTTGGTGAAACCAAACTTAGTTTGTGGCAATGTGGTGTAAGATGATTTGTTCAAGGTGCTAAGAGTGACATGCTATGAATTGCATTCATGTCCTCTTAGTGTGCCTTGAACACCAAACTTGTTCTTTACTATATGTTGCATAAAAGGATTTATTCAAGGATATGTCAAAGTTGATTTGCGATCCATGAACCTTGCTTTATTAACTACTTTAAAAGCATGTAAAACATGGGTTGCCTCCCATGAAGCGCTTCTTTAGCGTCACTAGCTTGACGTTCTGCCTTTGTCATGGTGGTTGGTAATGCTTCAGATCTTCCCCTCTTGCAGTAAACCTATATCCATTGGCTTCATCAATGACCTCTACATGTTCTAGGGAGAGAACTTTGTTGATGGTGAAAACCTTAGGTAACTGAGATGGGATGGTGGGGAGATAAGGTGGGATATCTAGGAAGTAAGCTGAGATCACTTTATCCCCTGGAGAGAAATCTTCTGTAGGGATCTTTTTGTTCCTCCATCTCCTTGGTATCTTCTTCTTTGTTTCTTTTGCTGTTATCCTGTTCTTTGTGGTCTCTTTTCCTAGGGGGATTTTGTTGCTGGTCCCATATGATTCTGGTGGTTTTGGCTTCACTTGAGTTTCCTTTAGCTGTGACAGCTGCTGATTATTTTGTTCATCACCCAAAGGACTTCCTGAGTGTACAGCTTGTGCCTCAATGCTTGTTTCTCCCACCATTGCTCTGTCATGCTCTGTCCTTAATTCCTTGTCTTCCTGACTTGCTTCTTGTGAAGGTTTGAAGACATTGAAGGTGAGTTGTTCATCATGTACCCTCTGTATTAGCTCTCCTCGCTCCACATCTATGAGCGCTCTGGCTGTAGCTAAGAATGGTCTTCCCAATATGATTTGGTGAAGATGAATTTCTTCCATTTCTAGTATGACAAAGTCTGTGGGAAGAAAGTAGTTCCCAACCTTCACTAGCACATTTTCAACCACTCCTATTGCTTGTTTTTGAGTTTTGTCCGCTAGCCTGATGACTACGTCTGTGGGCATCAGCTCATTGATTTGCAGCCTCTTCATAAGGGATAAAGGCATTAAGTTGATGCTTGCTCCCAGATCACAGAGTCCTTTATCGAACATTGTTTCTCCTATGGCACAGGGGATGTGAAAACTCCCTGGGTCCTTCCTTTTTGTAGGCAGCTCTGGTTGAATGAGAGCACTGCACTTCTTATTCATCACTATGGTTTGTCCTCCTTTGAGTGAGCTTTTCCTGTTCAGCAACTCCTTCATGTACTTAATGTATGAGGGCATTTGTTGGAGGGCCTTGATGAATGGTATATTTACATGGAGAGATGCAAATATGTCAAGAAATATTGAGTATATTCACTTTTCTACACCACCATTGAGTAATTGGAGAAAGGGTGCAT
>NC_029786.2:76227490-76321394 GCF_000816755.2 Arachis ipaensis | reverse complement strand
AGTTGCATTGTTGTTGGGGTTGTGGCGTCTCTGATCTTGGCCTTGGTCTTGTTGATTTCCCCATCCAAAGTTTGGGTGGTTCCTCCAACCAGGATTATACGTTTTGGAGTATGGGTCATGATTTTGCCTAGGTGAATTCCCAATGTAGTTGGCTTGTTCCTGATCACCCTCTGCTTCTTCATTCACTCCTTCTTGGGTTGCTGCTGAAATGGTGATTGCTGCTACTTGATTCCTCTCCATCTTCTTGGTGAGGTTAGCTAATTGCTTGGTAATCATCTTGTTTTGAGCTAGCAGTGCATCCACATTGTTTAGCTCCATCACTCCTCTAGTGTTGCCTCTTTCAAACCTGTTGATCCGTTGAGGAGGATAGAATCTTGCCAAGAACTTGTTCACCACATCTTCCCAGGTTGCTAAACTCTCATTTGGAAAGGATTCCAGCCATTTAGATGCTTTGTCCTTGAGCGAGAAGGGAAACAGAAGTAGTCTATAGGTGTCAGGATAAACACCATTAGACTTCATAGTATCGCATATCCTCAGGAAGGTGGTTAGATGTTGATTGGGGTCTTCTTGGATACTTCCTCCGAATGAACAATTGTTCTGAACAAGGGTGATGAGCTGTGGCTTTAGTTCAAAGTTGTTGGCATATATGGTTGGCTTTTGGATGCTACTTCCACAGTTTCCTAGGTTCAGGTTGATGTAAGAACCCAAAACACTTCTCTCTTGTCCAACCTGATGCGCTGGACCTTCTCTGCCATGGTTGTGAGCCTCTTCTTCATGATGGTTCTCCATATTCTCATCCATGTCTGGTTCAAAGTACTCTTCCTCTTCCTCAGCACCAACTACTCTCTTTCCTCTTGCTTCCATCCTTAATCTAAGGAAGGTCCTCTTAGGTTCAGAAACAAAGGAAGTTAAAGCCCCGCTTCTTCTACCTGTCATACAACCAACAAGGCACAAGCAAGAAGGATAGGTGCAAACAATAATTTCTACAGAAATGCTATTAGCGTGAGTGATGCAATATATCAAACAGTTAGCGGGTTAGTGACTGAATTGTAAACAACTAAGAAAATGGGTAGGGGAAAGGGAAGAAAATAGCTAAATAGAAAGTAAATTACTCAAATAAACTTAAATCAAACAAAATAAAAACAAATGCTCAATCTAGTTATCCACCAATTTAATCATTGTTGATACAAAATCAATCCCTGGCAACGGCACCATAAACTTGATGCACGGAAACTTGTCCCTTAACAAATCTCCCTCGGCAAGTATACCGAATTATCGTCAAATAAAAACTCACAGTAGAGTGAAGCAACTTTAATTGGAATAATGTTCTAGTTGAGCTAAGCAGAAAGTGAGTTGAGAATTGCAGGAAATTATCCGTCCAAATCCCAATTTGGTCCAACATGAGAAAACATTTCTAGCATGATCTCTTCATCCCTTTTCCAAGGTTCAGAAGAGATCCAAGTATGAATAGCTTCTTTTCCAAGATAACTACTCAATTGGATGAAGATTGAAAACTTTCTAGTAAAATCAAGAGAAAAGAAAGAAGAAGAATAATGAAAACTATTATTGATCCATCAAATTACAACAGAGCTCCCTAACCCAATGAAAGGGGTTTAGTTGTTCATAGCTCTGGGAATGGAAAGCAAAGATGGAGAGTATATTCTAAAAGTTAAACTAGAAGTGTAGAGAAAGTAAAAAGCAGAGAGTAATTCTAATAATGCCAAAAGCTTCTTTTCTAGTTCAAAGCTCTCCCTATTTATACTATTCTTCTCATCTTCTAGTTGGCTCTTCAAGTCTTAGATATGGGCCTTTGGATCTTGAGTTGAAACAGTTATCTTCTTCAGTGGGCTCAGCTTTACTTGCAGAGAAAGTGTGAAGTAGGCAGGGACTTTAGCTTAAGGCGTTAGTGGTGTTAACGTTAAGTGAAAATGTGGGGTTGAGAACGTTATGACAATCACCTTTTTCACTAACGTTCCTAACCCAAAGTGGTCCACGTTAACTTCAACGTTAGTGGCACTAACGTGACCACTAACGTTGACCCTTGGCCCTTCGCAAACGTTACTGGGGTTTACCTTTTTCAATAACATTGAGAGTACCCCTTTCTCCCTACGTTAGAATTCACGTTAGAATAGTTAACGTGGCCTTTAACATAGGCTTGCCAAATCTTCGAGAGCGTTAATGACACTTACCTTTGTCACTAACGCTTCAGAACGCCCCTACTTCCCACGTTAGAGTTCACGTTAACTAGGTTAACATGACTTCTAACGTGGTATTGATAGCCATCTCCAACGTTAGTGACAAAGGTGAGTGTCACTAACGTTGTCTCATCATTCTCTCCTTCACGTTAGCTTCGACGTTAACTGAGTTAACGTGGCAACTAACGTGGCTCAAAGTGGCTCAAAGTGGCTTAGTCCAACGTTAGTGACAAAGGCGAGTGTCACTAACATTGGTCATTCCTTGCTTCCCCACGTTAGAGTCCACGTTAACTAGGTTAACGTGGCTTTTAACGTAGCTAATATGGGTTTAGTCCAACGTTAGTGACAAAGGCGAGTGTCACTAACATTGGTCATTCCTTGCTTCCCCACGTTAGAGGCCACGTTAACTAGGTTAACGTGGCTCTTAACGTAGCTAATATGGGTTTAGTCCAACGTTAGTGACAAAGGTGAGTGTCACTAACGTTGGCATCATCTTCTTCTTCCACGTTAGAGCTCACATTAACTGAGTTAACGTGGCAACTAACGTGGCTCAAAGTGGCTCAAAGTGGCTTAGTTCAACGTTAGTGACAAAGGCGAGTGTCACTAACATTGGTCATTCCTTGCTTCCCCACGTTAGAGGCCACGTTAACTAGGTTAACGTGGCTCTTAACGTAGCTAATATGGGTTTAGTCCAACGTTAGTGACAAAGGTGAGTGTCACTAACGTTGGCATCATCTTCTTCTTCCACGTTAGAGCTCACATTAACTGAGTTAACGTGGCAACTAACGTGGCTCAAAGTGGCTCAAAGTGGCTTAGTTCAACGTTAGTGACAAAGGCGAGTGTCACTAACATTGGTCATTCCTTGCTTCCCCACGTTAGAGGCCACGTTAACTAGGTTAACGTGGCTCTTAACGTAGCTAATATGGGTTTAGTCCAACGTTAGTGACAAAGGTGAGTGTCACTAACGTTGGCATCATCTTCTTCTTCCACGTTAGAGCTCACATTAACTGAATTAACATGACTCTTAACGTGGACAATTGCCACTTTGGAGCGTTAGTGGTACTTACTTTTACCACTAACGTTGGAGTTCTACTTCTCTTCCACGTTAGCTTCCACGTTAACATAGTTAACGTGGCAACTAACGTGGGCTTTGATGGCTCACGAAGGCGTTAATGGCGATCACTTTTCTCATTAACGTTGCAAGTTAGCCTCCATTCCATGTTAGTGGTCACGTTAGCTAGACTAACATGGCTACTAACGTGGTTCTTCCTTGCTTCCTTTGTCCTGAAATCAAGCAATAAAGTGCATCAAAGCTCTAATCCAAGTTATGAGACATGCATCATTCAATTTGTCCTTTAATTCATGCATAATTCTCATGAAATCATGTAAAATTCACAATGTTTGCTTGAATCAAGATGTAAATGATTATTTACCCAAAACTTGCTTCTTTCCTAAGAAAATGCATGAAACTACCTTAAAACCATAAAGAAAAGGTCAGTGAAACTAGCCAAAATGCCCTGGCATCAACAAGCTGAAAAGCGAGTCTAAATATTATATATGGGATGACCCATATTTATGAAGGTGTGGTGCTGACCAGGTAATTAGAAGGTGTGTGCCCCAATCAGAATTCCAGTCCATTTTAGAGGCCTGCCACTCTTCTGAGAGTAGAGGACATTTTGGCCCTCAAAGAACAGCTAGAAAAATTTTAGCCTGTGGATTCTGGTGGCCTACTCTTTTAAAGATGCTACTACCTTCTGTAAATCTTGTCCCCCATGCCAAAGGTTTGGGAATATATCCAAGAGGGATGAGATGCCCCAACAGATTATGCTTTTCTATGAAATTTTTTATGTTTGGGGCATTGACTTCTTGGGTCCATTTCCAAACTCTATTGGTTATCTTTATATACTATTAGCTGTAGATTATGTTTCTAAATAGGTGGAAGCAATTTCTACCCGCACTGATGATGCTAACACTGTTATCTCCTTTGTTAGAAACCATATTATCTATCGCTTTGGATCACCACGAGCAATCGTGAGTGATCAAGGCACTCACTTTTGTAACAGGAGACTAGCAGGACTACTGAAGAAGCATGGGATCGTTCACAAAGTGGCAACAGCTTACATTACCAGACCAATGGGCAAACAGAGGTATCTAACAGAGAAATAGAACGTATTCTGGAGAAGATAGTTAAGCCTCATAGGAAGGATTGGAGCACCAGACTTGTTGATGCACTCTGGGCGTATCGGACAGTGTACAAGACACCCATTGGATGAGTCCCTTTTGCTTAGTGTACAGAAAAGCTTGCCACCTCCCGGTGGAGGTGGAACACAAGGCTTTCTGGGCTGTACGAGAATGCAACATGGGATTTGAGAAAGCTGGTGCTGAAAGGAAGCTGCAACTGGCAGAACTGGAGACCCTTCGACTCGAAGCATATGATAACTCTAGATTATACAAAGAGAAGGTGAAGGCTATGCATGACAAGCATATCAAGAGAAGAGGGTTTAGACTAGAAGATGTGGTTCTCCTTTATAACTCCAGGCTGAGACTCATGCCAGAAAAGCTGAGATCCAGATGGGAAGGTCCTTACAGAGTGGAGAAAGCAGAGTCATATGGAGTCTTCCACCTGAGTCATCCTTCAAGTTCCAATTTCATCAAGGTCAATGGACATCGCTTAAAACTTTATCATGGTGAGAAGGTGAAGGAACACAAAGAGCTAGAGGTCTTCCTATTGGAAGATCCACCAACAGAAGCATATTGAGCTTGTGGACTGTCCAACTAAAGAATGTTAAAGCAAAGTGATGGGTGGGAGACAACCCACCATGGTATGATCGCTCTTTTCTCTCTTCTTAGTTTCATTTAGTGACTCTTCTCATGATTTCTGCATATAGTCTACATTTGCATTTGCATTCTAAAAAAAAAAGAAAAAAGTGGCAGAAAGTTGCGTGGGAGCAATGCAGGAAGTATGCCAATCGCACAAGCATCACCACGTGCACACGTCCCTCATGCGTGCGCGTCATTTGAATATTTGGCACCTCACGCATACGCGTCAATGACGCGCATGCGTGACCTCGGAAAATCGATGTAAAAAGGTGTCAGGCCGAAAGTTGTGCTGGCTTGGTGCGAAAACTGTGCCCAATGCACTAAGTCACTCACGTGTGCGCGTCATTTTCAAATTCTTCAAACTCACGCGTACGCGTCAATGACGCGCACGCGTCGTATACCATTTTGGCACACACCCCAAGACGAACAGAGAGTTGTGCGCGCGCAAGGCTGCCTCTGCGCGAGTAGCACAAGCACGGTCACATGTACGCGTGACCGACGCCTACGCGTCGCCTTCCAATTTGCGCGACCCACGCGTACGTGTGGAGTACACGTGCGCGTCACTCGCGCAACACCATCAGATCCCTGCGCCGCCACTTTTCTTATCTTTTCTTTTCTAATCCTAATTTCTTTCTTCTTTCTTCTTTCTTTCTCTTCTTTCTTCTTTATTCTCCATTCTTTTTCTCCTTCTTCTTTCTTTACTCTTTTCTTCTTATTCCCACTTCCATCATAATTTCTTCACCTCACATTCTTCATTACCTCTCTTTGTCACCTTCTTCTAGGTTCTTTCTCTCTATTTTCTTTCTTCACTTATTATTTATTTATTTTTACATTATTTTACTTGGTGCTAGAAATCTAATTGGGTGATTATTTTCTTCTATAATTGTTTGTGGATTATTAAGGAGTTGTTTGACAATTATCACAAATTATTTTTAGGGTTGCTTGCATCTTCAAATTTAATACTTTCAATAACATATTTACCATGCATACTAAGTGTTCATACCCTGGGTCGAGCTATCCGACCTGGGATGATTCGAGATAAAGCGACCAACCTCTTCAGGTCAGACTATCCGACCTCTTCTCAAAGAGCTCGGCCAAATCGACAGGAGAGCCCAGTTAAGGGCCCAAATAGAGGAACACGACCCGAATCCTAAGGCGGCCTAAGCCTATAGAGATGAAGGCGGTTCCGTTGAAGATACGCTGACTTCAACTCAAACATAAAGATAAGATAAGATAACTAACTTATCTTATCTAAAAGGTCACATCTCACCATTATAAATACACTGGAGCACCCAGGTATAACTCATACTCTGATTCTACATAACACCTGTTTAATACCCATGCTAACTTAAGCATCGGAGTCTCTTGCAGGTACCCCCCACCCTTTGGTGACAGAGGATCAGCAGCACGTTCAAGTCCAAACAAGTCAGATGCACCAGCTCCGGTCACCATTCACCAACCGGACACATCGGTTCCGACCAGCACAGAAGATCTCGTCCGAGATCGACCTACAGTTTCAGGTAACCCTCGGAACATTGGCGCCGTTGCCGGGGACCTGGAAGTCATCCCATCACCATGGCGGACAACCATGACAACAACCACGACTTAGATCTAGAGAATAGAACACCACACAAAAATATGGACACCCCACCAAAAAACACTCTGGAATCCAATGGAGACAAAAATTCAGCTAAACCGGGAACAATAGAAGCCCTTCAAAATCGCTTGAAGAAACTTGAAGAAAAAACCCAACGACAACATGAAATAGGAAAAGATCTACAAAAAGAAGTACGGCGACGTCGAGAATTGGAAGACAAGTTACAACAATTAGAAGCCGATCTCAAATTAAAAGCCCCTCGGGTCACTCCTGAGGAAAGCTCACGTAAAGAACAGGATCCGTTCACCAGGGAAATCATGAAAACCAAAATTCCAAAAGACTTCAAACTCCCGAATATGATTTTGTACGACGGCACCACTGATCCCAACCATCATCTCAGCAATTTCAGAATCAGAATGTACCTTACCGACGCCTCAGATGCCGTTTGCTGCAAAGCCTTTCCAACAACCCTTACGAAGACGGCGATCAGATGGTTTGACAGCTTACCTCCCAAGTCCATCTCAAACTTTGACGATCTAGCCGGAAAGTTCCTCGCCAGATTCTCCATCCAGAAAGATAAAGCTAAACACACCCCCAGTCTACTAGGGATCAAGCAAGGAGATCGGGAGAGCCTCCGCAACTACATGGAAAGATTCAACAAAACATGCATGGACATACAAAGCTTACCCACAGAGGCCGTCATCATGGGACTTATCAACGGCCTACGAGAGGGACCTTTCAGCCAGTCTATATCAAAAAAGTACCCGACCTCCTTAGACAAAGTGCAGAAACGGGCAGAAAAATACATCAACATGGAAGAAAACGCTCGGTTAGGAGAGACCTCAAAATCGGGGGCCTCCTACCGTGACAAAGACAAGGAATCTAAACGAAAAGAAGACCGACAAGGGGAGAAAATTAAAAAATACCATAATTATACTCCCCTCAGAGCATCCCTAGTCGAAATATACAAAGAGGTCTGTCATACAGAAAAAATTCCCCCAGCACGGCCCCTCAAAGGAAAAAGGGGAGGAGGAAATCGGAAGGAATATTGTGAATATCATCGGGTCAGAGGACACGCCACCAACGAATGCTTCAACTTAAAAAATATCATATAAAATTTGGTAAGGGAAGGAAAATTAGATCGATTCCTGGCCACCCGAGATGATGATCAAAGAAAAAGACGAAGGGATGAAGATACCGAGCGAACAGAACGATCACCTCGGACACCAGAAAGACATGTCCACATGATACATGGCGGATTCGCAGCAGGAGGGATCTTTAAATCTTCCCGCAAAAGGTATCTCAAAGAAGTATATCATGTCGAAGGAGAGGAGGAAGCACTCAACATCCCAGCGATAACATTCACTAAGGAGGATGCGTCCGACATCATCACAGGACACGACGATCCCATGGTCATCACCATCATATTGGCAAACGCCAACCTACACCGCACCTTAATAGACCAAGGGAGTTCTGCCGACATCTTATTCAAGACAGCCTTTGACAAACTCGGCTTAGTAGAAAAAGAACTTAAGGCATATCCAAACAGTCTGTTTGGGTTAGGAGATACCCCGGTTCGACCACTAGGATATATATCACTACATACAACCTTCGGAAAAGGAGACCAATCCAGGACCCTCAAAATAGACTACATCGTAGTCAATGTAAGTTCAGCTTANNNNAGAATTGCTAATACAATTCTTACGAGATAATGTCGATCTCTTTGCATGGAAAGCCGCGGACATGCCAGGCATAGACCCTAAGCTAATGTGCCACAGGTTGGAGGTCTACCCAGGATCTCGACCGGTACAGCAGAGACGAAGAAAGCTTGGGCCAGAGCGATCCCAGGCTATGGAAGAGCAAGTACAGGCACTACTGGAAGCCGGATTTATAAGAGAAGTTAAATATCCGCTATGGCTAGCCAACGTTGTCTTGGTGAAAAAATCGAATGGGAAGTGGCGAATGTGCACCGATTACACCGATCTCAACAAAGCTTGTCCAAAAGATCCATACCCACTCCCAAGTATTAACGCCCTGGTAGATACTTCCTCTGGATATAAATATCTCTCGTTTATGGACGCGTATTCAGGATACAACCAAATTCCCATGTATCCACCAGATCAAGAAAAGACCTCGTTTTTAACACCAAAGGCAAACTACTGTTACATCGTGATGACCTTTGGTCTCAAGAACGCAGGAGCTACTTATCAAAGACTAATGAATAAAGTTTTTTCGGATCACATCGGAAACATCATGGAGGTCTATGTGGACGACATGCTAATAAAAACACAAACCGAAGATACATTATTATCCGACCTGGCTCAAGTGTTTGACACCATAAGGAAACACAACATGGGACTCAATCCCGCAAAATGTACCTTCGCAGTAGAAGCAGGCAAATTCTTAGGCTTCATGCTCACACAAAGGGGAATTGAGGCAAATCCAGACAAATGTCAAGCCATACTCAACATGAAGACGCCAACTTGTGTCAAAGAAGTACAACAACTCAACGGGAGATTGGCCGCCCTATCCCGATTCTTAGCAGGGGCTGCGATACGATCTCTCCCCTTCTATGCTACATTAAGAAAGGGAAAACAGTTCGAATGGACGACAGAATGTGAACAAGCATTCAAAGACTTCAAGGAGTTCTTAGGACGGCCACCTATCTTATCTCGACCACGAGAAGGAGAACCGCTCATATTATATCTCGCAGTAGGGAGTCGGGCAATAGCCTCAGCACTAGTCAGAAAAGACGAAAATGGGCAACAACCCGTCTACTTCATTAGCAAGACACTACAGGGATCCGAGCTGAACTACCAGAAAATAGAAAATTTTGCCTATACTCTTATCCTAACATCTCGACGACTCCGCCCGTACTTCCAGGCTCACACCATTAAGGTTTGAACTAACCAGCCCATAAAAGGAATATTGCAGAAAACAGATCTAGCAGGCAGAATTCTAAAATGGGCAGTCGAGTTGTCAGAGTTTGACCTCCAATATAAAGCTCGGACGGCCATCAAATCACAGTATCTGGCCGATTTTATCGCAGAATTCACAGATGCCCTAGAAACCCCCACAGAATGAAATCTTTACGTGGACAGTTCTTCAAATAAAACTGGAAGTGGTGCGGGCGTGATAATAGAAAGCAACCAAGGAACCCAAATTGAGCTCTCCCTCAAGTTCAGGTTCCCGGCCTCAAACAACCAGGCAGAATATGAAGCATTATTAGCTGGTTTGAAGCTGGCTAAAGAAGTCAGAGCTTAAAAACTCAACATTTACAGCGATTCACAAGTGGTCACATCACAAATAACAAGGAGCTACCAAGTCAAAGATCCCACCATGAAAAAGTATTTGGATAAAACCAAGGAACAGCTCGGACAAATAGGGGAGTATAAGATCTGCCACATACCCCGCGAACAAAATGCCCGAGCTGACGCACTCTTAAAACTAGCCAACACCAAACCAGGGGGCAAAATAGAAGCCTCATCCAGGAAATGTTACAGAACCCGTCAATCTCGGAAGAGGAAAAAGTCCTGACTATAACAAGTCAGGACCAAGGATGGATGACCCCTATAGCCAACTATCTCAGAACAGGAACGCTCCCCACAGAAGAAAAGGACGCAAAAAGGCTAAAAAGGGAGGCACAGTACTACACCATCATAAACAACATCCTGTACAAAAGAGGAATCTCAACACCTTTACTAAAATGCGTGCCAACCTCCAACACAAGAGAAGTGCTAGAAGAAATACACGGTGGTATCTGTGGCAATCATCTCGGAGCACGAGCTCTCGCCAAAAAAGTGCTCCGGGCGGGATTTTATTGGCCAACTCTACAGAAAGAAGCTACAGAATTTGTAAAGACATGCCCACCATGTCAGAAACATGCCAACTTTCACATCGCCCCGCCAGAAGAGCTCATCAGCGTGACCTCGCCTTGGCCGTTCGCAAAATGGGGACTCGATCTTCTCGGCTCCTTCCCACAGGGATCAGGACAAGTTAAATTCCTCATAGTAGGGGTAGATTACTTTACAAAGTGGATCGAGGCAAAGCCCCTAGCCAATGCCACCACTCAAAGAAGCCGGAAATTCTTATATAGAAACATTGTCACAAGGTTCGGGGTTCCATATTCAATAGCCACAGACAATGGCACCCAATTCACAGATGCAGGCTTCAGAAAACTAGTAGCCGACTTGAATATAAAGTACCAGTACACCTCCGTGGAACATCCACAAGCCAATGGGCAGGCTGAAGCTGCTAACAAAGTCATATTGGCCGGATTAAAATGGAGATTACAAGATGCAAAGGGAGCCTGGGCAGAAGAGCTTCCACAGGTCCTGTGGGCATATCGAACAAAGCCACATTCCACCACGAAGGAATCCCCCTTCCGATTAGCATACGGAATAGAGGCGATGATTCCAGTAGAGATTGAGGAAGGGTCGCCTAAAGTAGTTCACTACAATGAGGGAGAAAACTCCCAACTTCAGAGAGAAGAGCTCGACTTGTTACCCGAAATCCAAGAAAGAGCTCGGATCAGGGAAGAAGCTCTAAAACGCCGAATGGATTCCAGATATAATCAAAAGGTAGTGCTGAGAAGTTTTGCAGAGAATGATCTCATCCTAATCTGAAATGATATTGGAACAACTCGACCAGGAGAGGAAAAGCTGGCAGCAAACTGGAAAGGACCCTACCGAGTCGTAGAAGTACTTGGAAAGGGCTACTACAGACTGTCTGAACTCGATGGACGAGAGCTTCCCAGGTCATGGCACGCCTGCAACCTCAGAAGGTACTACAGTTAGAAAATATAAAAGATCTCATCATTGGATGCACTCTTTTTCCTGAAAAGGTTTTTTAACGAGGCACCAAGTTGAGACCTAGACACTATCTGACTTAAAGGGATGAAAAATTCCCACACGTATATATTTGCACTTTCCTTTGAATAAAAAATATTTTAGATATTCTATAAGATTTCAAGACGCATTAATCTGAAGCATTCATCGTCCGATTATAAAGCAACAGATCGGCAGAAAGTGAAAAACAATTTCACTGCACGATCACGATAAAGACAACCGTCCGATAAAGGTGAAAACGCGATTCACCCAAAGGACGATCTAGAGATGACAACCACTTTCTACAAATCGGCAAAGATGAACACAGAATAATGTAAGAAGTTATCGAAAGTGATCTAAAAAAGAACCTGACGAGGTCTTATGGATTGCTAAAATAATAGCTTAAAGACTGGCCGACGTTGAGAAGTCGGACCAAGTCAACCCAAGTTATAAGTAAACCCTGGAAAGAGGTCTGGCCAACCCTATTAAAGAGGATTACTTTAACTTAGAAAGGCTCGACATGACAAAGTCAGCCCAAAATAACAAGTTATAAAAGTAATCCCTGAAAGAGACCTGACAAAGGTCCAAGAAAGAGGATTACAAAAATAACTTAAAGGAGACCAATATAACGAAGTCGGACTCCTACTACTAACAAGTTATAAAAGTAATCCCTGAAAGAGACCTGACAAAGGTCCAAGAAAGAGGATTACAAGAATAACTTAAAGGAGACCGATATAACGAAGTCGGACTCCTACTACTAACAAGTTATAAAAGTAATCCCTGAAAGAGACCTGACAAAGGTCCAAGAAAGAGGATTACAAAAATAACTTAAAGGAGACCGATATAACAAAGTCGGACTCCTACTACTAACAAGTTATAAAAGTAATCCCTGAAAGAGACCTGACAAAGGTCCAAGAAAGAGGATTACAAAAATAACTTAAAGGAGACCGATATAATGAAGTCGGACTCCTACTACTAACAAGTTATAAAAGTAATCCCTGAAAGAGATCTGACAAAGATCCAAGAAAGAGGATTACAAAAACAATTTGGAGGAACTTGAAGAATCGGTTATAAATCATCAGAAATACAAGCAAGAGCGAGAAAACCGAAAAATAAGTCGGACCCACAAACTCAAAAGATCCAAGCTACAAACAAAAAGTGCAAAGCAATCCAAAGAGGTCGAGCTGCAAGGTCTCAAACATTCTCAGAAAACAGAGGAAATGCCAAGTCAAGAACTACCTTTCTCAAATCTACAAAAGTTATAAGGCCTCAGAGGTCACCAAAACCTACCTTAAAAGGAAAGCGAGCTACCTTTTGTTTTTCAAAAACAAAAGTTGCTAGGCAAGCAACGAGAAAGTGTCAACAGTTAAATAAAACATAAAGAGTTTAAAAAAGCCCACAAGCCGGGCCAACTACATATACAGAATAAAGTAAAGCTAAGGGTCAGAAGACTTTTTGGCAGCGTCAGTCCGAGGAGACGGAGGGCGAGTCTGGAGAGGAACAGCATCTACAGTACCGTCATCCCGGTTTAAGATCTGGCAATCGGGATCAGAAGCGGGAGGCTCGACCTCGGCAGGAACAGCAGAAGTCGACACCTTGGTAGAGGACACGGGAGGAGGATCAACAACATCATCCTCCTCGTCATCAGGAACAATCTTGCCATCCCTGACAACGTTATCTAAGCTGAAAAGGGTCAGGTCGGCCTCAGGAGCAATAACCCAAACTTGCTCCTTCAAGTTCTCATAAGCAGCAGTCACGCTGCCAACGAGATGACTTTGGAGCTCAGCATAATCTTCCCGAACACTGTCAAGCTCCCCCCTCAGGCGCATCACCTCTCGATAAGATGAAAGGTAACTCTCCTTGTGCATCAGGACTGTGTCCTCAGCCAACCTCAAAGAAGCTGCCAATGACTGAGAACTCTCCTCCTCATTCTTCAAGTCCTTCTCCAGCTTGGCCACTTTTGTCTCAAGCTCCTCCTTTAACTCCTTCATCCGATTAAACTCTTGTTTCACCTCCTCCATAAACGCTTTAGTGGCGTGGAGAGGGAGATTCTGAGCAGTCCGATATATGGCAGCTGACATATACGCCATCTTCACATGATTTTGGGCCATGAATTCCAAGTGATGAAGGATGGACATATTGTCCATGGAGAGAGCACCGTAGGGACCAATTTGTTGATCCACGAATTCAATAGCATTAAAATCAGGAGCATCGAGGTCGAAGGGCTCAGCAGTCTTTTGTTTTTTATTGGGAGGAGCAACAGAAGGAGCAGCAGAGGCGACGTGAGGATCTACCAAATGAACTCGGGGTGTAGGGATCACTTTCTTCACCCCGGCGGAACTCTGCACTGATGGCTTCTCGCGCACTTGGGAGGATCCCTCCCCAGCTGCCCTGGCAGCAACATTTCTGGCAGCAGTCGCCCTCTGTGCCCTCTTAAAAGCTTTTATAGCCTCATTATTCTTCATTGCCTCTGCAAACAAAATAGAAAATTCAGCTACAAGTCGGATAATTCGGAAAGGACAGCTACAAGCAACATAAACAGGATAATAAAAGAAACACAAGATACCCAGTTTAGTTTGAAGAAGAGAAGGATTGGTTATTCTTTGTGTCAAGATGGGGAGGTTGACCCCAGCGTTCTTCCAAGATAGTCACAAAGGCTCGCTCAGCCTCATCCAACATTTCCCACGAATACCGGGAGACCCTCACATCTTTTTGCCATTCCAAGGGAAAAGCAGGTTCGTCATTCTCATCCAGAAAAAAGGGCCGAGCTCCTTCAACAGCTCGGACCTTGAAAAAGTAGTTTTTAAAATCACGGAACGACTCGTCAAACATGGAAAAAACCTTCTTCCCCTGGGTAGAACGAAAGGAGACCCAGGCTGACTTCTTTTTTACCACACCGGGCTTAGTCAAGACAAACAGATAGAAAAAGAGAGATTGGGAAGAAGGAATACCAAAACCATCGCACAGCAATTGGAAAATTTTTATGAAACCCCAGGAGTTGGAGTGAAGTTGAGAAGGGGCAACATTACAAGACCATAACAGGTCGGTTTCAAATGGAGTAAAAGGAAGGGTAATACCCAGTTGACCAAAGAAAAAATCGTAAGCATAAAAGAAGGGGCGATTGTCAACAACTCGAGTCGAGAAGTAGACTCTCTCGTCAGAAGAAGGAGGAACAAGCTCGTAGTTCTTCTCATCACCAAAATTACTACAGACACTATGAAACTGCCTAAGCTAAGCACAAAACTCAGAATCAACCAGCGAGACACACATGAGAACCATGGAGTCCACCCAATCGGCCATACCCGCAGGGACCTGGGAAGGCATCTCTACAACGTTATTTCAGAAAGACATGAGGTCAACTAAATCCTACAAAAAGAAAATAAGAATGGATTACTTAAAAACATCTCGGACAGGGGGCAAAACATCTCGACGGGCGGATAAACAAAAAAGGAAAAACCCCAAGACTTAAGACAAAAAGTCTCGGGGCATCCCTTGGAGGCAATAAACAAGCAAGGTCTTCAAGTTATTTCTACAGCCTACATCCCAGCACTCATCAAAATAAAATCCAAAAAGAAAACAAAGGAAGCAAAAACGCAAAAGGTCCACCCTTCTACAGTTTATCAGGAAAAGCATTGCTCCTACAGTTTACCAGCAAAAAGCACTACTTCTACAGTATATCAGAAATACCAAAAAGGCCAAGCAGCAAAGGCGCAAACTTTTTTTAAATCAAGCAAAAAATCATCAGCCAAGGCACAAACAGAAACGGCGGCAACATGCAAAAGAAAAAAGATTCAAGCAACAAGAAAAAGATTCGCACCAAAAAATGAAAAAATTTCAGAGCATGCAACAAATCAAGCATGATAAAAACAGAAAGATCCAAACTTTCTACAAAAAGAAGATCAAAAGAAAAACTCCATCGCAAAGTCAAAAACAACGAGGAAAATACGAAATGGGACTAACCTGGAAATGGAAGAAGCTTCGAGGAAGAGTGGAAGCACAGAGATAAGGGCTGCCCAGAAAAACGCCAAGCAACGTCGCAAACACAAGAAAGCAGAAGCGCAAGCAAAAAATAGAAAACGAGAGAGTAAAGGGAGAAGTTACGAAGAAGAAATGAAGAAGAGAAACCATTTTTGATCGCGAAATTCAAAATAAAAGCCAAGAGAGAATGAAGGGCAAAATAATGCCAATTAAATGCGGATATTAAAACCGCTTGCGTTCCCAAAAAAGCGCTAATACAAAAGCGCGCGCTTTTAGAGGAAAACGTTCTACACACTTTACAAAGAAAGGAATCGACAAATTCTTGAGTTCGACTTTAAGAAGGACCGAAGTCAAGGACTCGACCTC
Organism: Arachis ipaensis; assembly: GCF_000816755.2. Classification (NCBI taxonomy): domain Eukaryota; kingdom Viridiplantae; phylum Streptophyta; class Magnoliopsida; order Fabales; family Fabaceae; genus Arachis; species Arachis ipaensis. The sequence goes on along the minus strand of NC_029786.2, from coordinate 76,305,612 downwards.
AAAAAGAAGATCGAGCTCAAGCAGGGGCACTGTTCATACCCTGGGTCGAGCTATCCGACCTGGGATGATTCGAGATAAAGCGACCAACCTCTTCAGGTCAGACTATCCGACCTTTTCTCAAAGAGCTCGGCCAAATCGACAAGAGAGCCCAGTTAAGGGCCCAAATAGAGGAGCACGACCCGAATCCTAAGGCGGCCTAAGCCTATAGAGATGAAGGCGGTTCCGTTGAAGATACGCTGACTTCAACTCAAAGATAAAGATAAGATAAGATAACTAACTTATCTTATCCAAAAGGTCACATCTCACCATTATAAATACACTGGAGCACCCAGGTATAACTCATACTCTGATTCTACATAACACCTGTTTAATACCCATGCTAACTTAAGCATCAGAGTCTCTTGCAGGTACCCCCCACCCTTCGGTGACAGAGGATCAGCAGCACGTTCAAGTCCAAACAAGTCGGACGCACCAGCTCCGGTCACCATTCACCAACCGGACACATCGGTTCCGACCAGCACAGAAGATCTCGTCCGAGATCGACCTACAGTTTCAGGTAACCCTCGGAACACTAAGTGTTTATGAAAAAGCCCGTATAGCATTGTACATTTTAATTATTCTATCCTTCCACTTTAATGCCTGTTTTTCACAAAACCCTTTCAATATTTTATTAATTGAATATAATTGTCAATACAAACGTGATTGTTAGTTTGTTATGAGTGATAATAAAATTTAGCTTTTGATGCTTGATCCATGCTACTCATGCCTTTGCCGGCAAGCTAATAAACATCTTGCATCTACTTGCCATAATATGCACTTGCTATATTTCTATTGATGAACTTATCACATATAGTCGTGACCATGTGTTAACGACATCCTTCTTTACCTTGGCATTGATTATCACTTGTACTGTCCTCCTCCTTGCTTTAACCCTTGCCTTTACATGTTACTTTCCTCTTCCCTTTCAGGATGGCCACCAAGAAGGGTAAAGAGAAAGCTGCTTCCAAACCACAGGCAAGGAGAGGAACAAAAAGAGCGCTAGCTGCGGAACCATCCTCAACATCAATCAGGCCATCCACAAAGCGAGTCAAGAGGATCATCAAGGTCGATGAAACAGAGAAAGCCTTTCCAGCAAGGGACACTGCGTGGTTCACTAACCGCTACTATGAGCAGATGTTCCCCATCCTGGCTGAGCAAAACTACAACAATGAGCACCTACTCATCCTCCCTACCCACGTTATTGAGTTTGTAGAGCCTCGCATTGAGCGCAGACAATGGAGATTCTTACGGAGACAGCCACGGCAGGAACCTTTCATGGGTAGTTGAATTCTACTCCAATTTTCACATGCCAACCCTACAGTCTGTCTATGTCTGTCAAAAGCAAGTCCCTATATTTGAAGGGGCCATTCAACGAGCTTTAGATCTCCCCCCTGCCCCAGAAGGATTGGACGCATACCAAGAAGCCTCTGTCAAGCACCAGACATACCAATTTGACTGGGACGACGTCCTAAGAGTTATAACACAACCTGGCAGCAGATGGATCTATGGATACCATCGATCCCGACCTAAGGAAATATTGGCTTTAGCACTCACCTTGGGAGCTCGAGTGTCGGCACAGATTATGTCCCACTACGTCTTTCCGAGCACTCATGAGTCCTTCTTCACTGTAGATATAGCTGTTCTCCTCTGGTGTATCCTTACAGACCAGCCTCTCAACTTACCAAGACACCTCCGGCACGCCATGGGACACGTATAGATTGTGGGCAACCTACCCTTCCCCGCCTTGGTTTCAGATCTAGTTTCGGCAGCCAGAGTCTCCTATAGAACTGAGGACACCAAGACCACACTTCCGAGGAATGATCAGATTGTCCCCAACGGGAAGTACATCAGACCTCCAGCAGCCACTATCAGCTGGACCGCAGACCTGGCCAGAGATACTCCTTCTCCTTCCGCATCACAAGCACCTTCAACAAATCAGTTGCTCCTACAGATACTTCAGAGGTTGGACCGGCTTAACCGGCAGGCAAAGAGAATGGAGCGCCGTAACAAGCACCAATTTACACACCTCAAAGAGCTGATTGTTGGCAACCACCCACCTGAAGAAGAACCAGACACTCCGGACTCCACCTCACCTACCAGCACCGGGAGCCATCACAATCCCGACGGTGGAGATGCTGTTACAAGCCCGCTTTGTTCCTCACTGATGACACCGAGGACGGTGCCAAGCTTTAAGTGTGGGAAGGTCAGTCAGTACCTGACTTCCGGAGGTAAGTGCTTTTTTTTAACACCAATAGGTTATTTTTCTTTTGTTAGATAGAATAGATTGCATGATAATAATTGTTTGCATGTATGTTTGCTTGGTTAAAGTAATAAATTTTTTTTCAAGACTCTATTTTATAATATTTCACTAATTTAAATTAAAACTTTTTAATAAACTTGTTTGAAGACTGTAAATTGGAACATGAATTATAGCTAACGAACACACAACCCAGTGAGATTTTTTAGCCTAATTGTATGGTTACATTATCTAACCATGATATTTTATTCTTGTGTATTTTCTTCTCTATGATTGTAATTTTTATTTTCTTCCACCCTATATGTCCAATGTTTAATGTGTTTATATGCATGCATATGATTGAGGCCATTATTTGATTATTAGCTCACTTATCCCAAATAGCCTACCCCTTCAATTACCTTTGTTAGCCACCTTGAGCCTTTTTATCCCCATTTGTTCTATATTTCACCACATCACTAGCCTTAAGCGGAAAAATAATTAACTACCCTAATTGAATCTTTGGTTAGCTTAAGATAGAGATTGTATATCAACTAAGTGTGGGGAAACTGTTGGAACATGGGTTAATAGGGAATGTGTTATGATAAAATATTAGGAATTTGGGTACCTACTCATGTCAAACCAGAAAAATTAAAAATCCATGTGCATTGATATGTTATGTCTACTTTTAAATAAATAAATAAGGGGACAAAATTATCCCAATGTTAAGCTAATAAAAAAATCAATGCATATGTGATACTAATAAAAAGAAAAGTTGATGCATGAGTATGAGATGCAAAAGTGGGAATTTTGAATAGCTAGGCATAATTTTAGAGTTATATAGAGTGTGTGTGTATAGGTGGAGCTTAAGTTAGTCAAGGATTCAAATTATAGCTTAGGTTACACAGAATCATCTTAGCATATAGTTACATTTATACATAGGTTGCATTTCATGAGTCTTACTTTTCCCTAATTATTCTTTTGATCTCCTTGAGCTGAGCATGAGGACATGCTAATGTTTAAGTGTGGGGAGTTTGATAAACCACTATTTTATGGTTTATCTTGTGCTCAACTGAGTGGTTTCATCAAGTCTTTGCACACTTATTCATACGAATTGCATGGTTTTACAATTCCTTCCTAGTATTGTTCTATGATTGAAAACTTGTTTCCTAAGCCTTTAATTTGTGTATTTTAATTCTCCTTTATACCATTCGATGCCGTGATTTGTGTGTTCAGTGTTTCAGGCTTTGTAAGGCAGGAATGGCTTAGAGGATGGAGAGGAAGCTTGCAGAAATGGAAGGAGAACATGAAATAAAGGAGACAACTAGCGAGCATCGACACGCACGCATAGCTCACGCGTGCGTGCAATCTGGAGATTTTTACATTGACACATGCGCGTACCTGACGCGTATGCGTGGATTGGAGTTCTGCTAGACGATGCGTGCGCGTGCTCGACGCGTACGCGTGAAACGCGAAGATGACCAGCGACGCGTACGCGTGACATGCGCGATCTGCAGAAAACATAGAAAACGCTGGGGGCGATTTTGGGCCAAGTTTGGACCCAGTTTCCGGCCCAAAAACACAGACTAGAGCCAGGAAACATGCAGAGACTCAACACAGATTCTCATTAGCGTAGTTTTAGTTTTAGTTTTGAATCTGAGAGAGAAAAATTACCTTTTCTCTAGGTTTTCTACACATTCATAGTTTTATAGTTTTATGCTTTTGCTTTGGATATTGAGAAGAGTCATTACCTCCGTTGAAGTTGCTATTATTCTAGTTTGTTTTCTTATTCCCTTACTCTTCCATATCCTTAATCTTCGTTCAGAGTTACAATTGGATTATTTTTAGAATTTATTAATGCAAAGGATTACTTTTACTTTTAATTAATTTTCAGTTATTGTTCATCATGTCTTCCTTTTATTTCCTTTTTTAATTCTGTGCAAGTAATTTGCATGTCAATGGAGTAGACTCCCAACTTGACTTAGGGGTTGATTAAATGGAGACCCTAGAGTTGAAATGCTCAAGTGATTAGTTAAATTGGAAGTTGTTGGCTAATTCTCTATTTACTAACGCTAGACCTTCCCAAGGGAGGAGGACTAGGATTTGCGAATAAGAGTTAGTTCAATCACTTGACTTTCCTTTATTTAGTAAGGGTTAACTAAGTGAAAACAACAACCTCTTAATACTACACTTGAGAGAATTCCAACAAGGACAGAACTTCCAATTAATCATTCCTTCAGTCAAGGCTTTTTATTTTGAATACATAAATCTCTTTTAATTTTTATTGCGTTAATTTACAATTATTTATTTTCTGTCATTCAACTCTCAAAATTTCTCGAAAAACTCCTAATTAATAAAATAGCACCATTTTGTCAACTCGTTGGGAGACGACCTGGTTTTCATACCCCCAGTATTTTTATTTTAATTTTGTGACAACCTTTCTAAATTGATAAGCGGATTTTAGCTGGTTAAGAACTATACTTACAACGCTGTTCTTATATTATAAATTCTTAATCGGCCAATTTCTGCCCGCATCAGGGTGTTAGGATGTAGACTGTCGACTTCCCTTTCCTGAATTCTTGCCTTGTTATTGCCTCCAAAGGGTGCCCCTGAATTTCAGCATGAGTCCTGGGGTTTCCCTTATACTGCCTATACTTGCTGATTTTTGTTGTCCGAGTTGTTTACTTATTTGCCCGAGTTGTTTGGTAGTAATCCTTTTTCTTCTTTTTTTTTTCTTAATGTAGGGATAGTTGGCCTATGTCTTCACGAAAAAATATTGTTGAAATGTCTACCAAGGTCCCTGAAGGCATGTCTGACTGGCTGGACTCTATAGTCCTAATCTGTGTTACGGTGGCTGACCCTAAATACTGCGTGAGACTTAGGAGGTCTTATAGGGTTTGTAGTAATAGGGATGAGGAGAAGAACTATGAGCTGGTGTCCCCTGATCCAGAAGAGAGGGTTTACTTTCCTTCTTTAACTTGGGCAGAACAACCTTTTTTCTATGCTTATGACTACTTTTTCAGTTAGTTGAATATTACCATCCCTTTTACCACCTTCGAGACCGACCTGTTGTGGTCTTGTAATGTAGCTCCTTCTCAACTCCATCCGAACTCATGGGGTTTTATAAAAATCTTCCAATTGTTGTGTCAAGAATTGGGCATCCGTCCTACCCAAACTCTCTTTCTCCATCTTTTAGTGTTGACAAAGCCTGGGGTAGCTAAAAAGAAAGCCTCTTGGATTTCTTTCTGAGCTACTCAAGGAAAGAAAGTGTTTTCGATGTATGACGAGTCCTTTCGCAACTTCAAAAACTATTACTTTAAGGTCTAAGCTATTGAGAGAGCTTGACCTTTTTTCTTATATGAAAATAACGAACCTACTTTTCCTTTATCGTAGCAAGAGAATGTGGTAGTGGTCAAGTATCCCTGGGAGAGTTTGAGTGAGATCGAGCAGGCTTTTGTGAGTGTGTTAGAGGAAAACTAGGGAGAGCCCCCTCATCTTGATACGAAGAAGTTTCTAGGAGATCCCTCTGATGACAAGTCATCTTAGCCTATTTTAACTAGCCTTTTTCTTTTGTTTTCAATTGAATTATGCACTTTCTTGAGCCATAAGCAAGCCAATTGGGTAGATTTTCATGTTTCCTTTGATTTAATCAACCATGTATGAATTCATGCTATTTCATGAGGTTTTGTGCTATATTTGTTGCATATTATGAAAGAATGAATATCTCATGATTTTGAGCATAGCTTTGATGAGTTTGGTTGATTAATGATAGGTGACTCATCAAGTTTTTGGCGCCGTTGCCGGGGATTGATTAGATCAACAATGATTAAGTGGGTGAGAAGTCTAGATTAAGCATTTTCTTTATTTTTGTTTTTTGTTTCAAAGTGAAACCAAGGTGTTTGAGTTTTTGCCTCACTAAGAAATTCTCATCTCTGATATGAGTAATTTCAATTTTCCTTGGTTTTGTGTTTTACAAAACTCAAATGGAGTTCAACTCATCTCATGATCAAACAAATTCTATGGGATATCACCCACCATCACCAATCTCTAATGATGGATGGGAATATCACCAAGAAACTTCAAATTCTGGGCTCTCCAATTCATGGAGCCATGCTTCAGAACCCCAAGATGAGAAAGAAAAACATATGGGATATTTTCCTCCACCACAAAATGATTCAAGTCATTATTTCAATGGTGGCTGGGAGTATTACCAAGAAACTGCAAATTCTGAGCAGTCAACTCACATGAGAGATTGTCCAACCTCACCGCCCACTTCTACATTTGAAAATTCTTCATCACCTAAATATGCCTCAACACAAACTTCCACGAACCTAGGCCTCTCAAAGCTAGAGATTATGTTTGAAAAATATGAGAGGGAGGTGCAAAGATCTTGGAACGAGCAAGAGAAATCATTCAAAAACATAGAAGTGATGGTAAACCAATTGTTAAGTGCAAAGTGAAGAAGTCATTCCAAACTCAAGTGAGGCAAAGAAGTACATGAAGGAAGAATTCACAGAACCACCATTGCAAGAGACTCTTGATGAAGACAAAACTCCAACAATCACACAACCACCAAAACATGGAATCAAAGAAGTGAAGGCAATTGACAAAAGCACCAAGAAGAGGATTGTGACCAAGCTACAAAAGACAATATTCATGAAGAAAAGAAGGTCAACTCCAAGCAATCCTATTCCTTATCCAGCAAGCAAGATCAATCAAGCCAATTTCACAAGGAAGCTTGCTGAGGAGAGACCAAGACAGGGGGTAATAGCTGAATCTTCTCCTTCTTTGAAGTCATTTCTCTTAACAAATTGGAAGAAGAGGAAGAAAGTAAAGAATAGGTAGACAGTAGGTACATTTCTTCTCCTTGTTTTGTTTAAATTTCAATAAATTGGCATATGATTACATTCTAAGTTTGGTGTTGCCATGCAACAAACTGTTTTCCATCTTCATGGATGATTGCATCAATTTTACATGAAAGTGACACACCAAGATTCTAAGTTTGGTGTGCCACCTATTTTTCTATGCAAATCAATCCAGCAACATCACTTGTCTGTATAATCATATTGCCTTTTACAGTGTTATTTTTCTTCTTAGTTGGATAATTTTTGTTTTCCCTTTGTTTCATTTATTTACTTGTTTTTAATGCTTTCCTTCATTAACTGTTTTTGTTAATACATCACCAAGACATCCTTATTCATAACAGACTCTTCATTTAGTGATTGTATTTAACATATAACAGTTTCTTTTGTTTAGTTTTAGTTTAAATAAATTGACATAAGATTGCATTCTAAGTTTGGTGTTGCTATGCAACACAATTTGCTTCAAATCTTTACTGGATACTTGCATTGATTCCAAGCGAAAGTGTCACACTAAGTTTGGTGTGCCACTTATTCTTTATGCAAAGTATTATGCTCACCTTCTTAAGTTTGCAATCACAATGTCTCTTTCTCTTGTGCCTTGATTATTATCTTTAATTTTTATCACCCACTAAAGTTGCTTGATCCATCAATCCCTGTGGGATCGACCTCACTCTCGTGAGTTATTATTACTTGATGCGACCCGGTGCACTTGCCGGTTAGATTTGTGTGTTTTGGGAGAAATTTATTTTTCACCAAAATACTCATCACCCTCCCTTCTTTGTGCTGAATTGGGTAGTGACCGACTTCTTTGCTTATAGTTTTACTTTGTGGTTGAATTTTGCCTCTTTCTATTTGTGACTTCTTTTCTTGGTTTCTGTTTTGCAGAGATGGTGAAATCTACGGACTCCATGAAACACTTCCATAAGGCTAAGAAAGCAACAGCTGCTCAAAACATCTCAATGAAGGCTTCTCGAGAAGGATCTACTCAAGTTCCTCCGAAGAAGCCAACCTCAGACACTTCTGGGGCGAGGAAGATTATTCTGACTCCCTAAGTTCGTGTAGTTCCTTCCGACCCTTTACAACCGACTTCTAGTGCTGCCTCCTCTCCTACTACTGGTCCTCCTCTAAAAAAGCAAAAAATGTTAGCCCCTATGACTTGAATGCCCCTGATTTTGATGTTGTGGGGTTTGTCGACAATCAGATTGCTCCTTATGGCCATCTTCCAATGGACGATGTATCCATCCTTCATCACTTGGATTTTATCGCCAGTAATAGTATCTGGATGGCTCATATGGGTGTGGCTTTGTTTCGCACGGTCCAGAGTTCCCCGGTCTATGCAACTAAGGCTTTTCTAGAGGATGCTAAATCAGAGTTTGATCGGATCAAGGGGTTGAAGGATAAGCTTGATGCTAGGGTAATTAAGCTGGAGTTGGATCTAGAGAAGGAAAAGTCCTGAGCTACCAGGGCTGAGGCAGCTGCGAACTTGGCAGAGGAAATCTCAAAAAAACATAAGGAGAGCTACACCCGCACATATGGCGAGCTACTAGAGATCAGGGTAAGGCTTCAATCTGCTCATGCTGATTATGCCGAGCTTCAACGTCATCTGGTGGGTAGTGTGACTGATGCTTATGAGAACTTGAAGGATCAAGTCCGGGTCCTTGCCCCCGAGCTCGACCTGACTCTCTTCAGCTTGGATAATGTGGTAGAGGACGGCAAGATAGTCCCTGCTCCTGACGATGAGGAAGAAAGCCATCCCCTTGTGCCGCCAGGTAAAACTGCAGCTACTTCAGCCTCTTCTGCCCCCTCTGAGGTCGACCAGCCAGAGTCCGATCCTGACGTGTAGATCTTAACTCGACCTGATGGAACTATTGATGCCGTCCTGCTCGCGACTGCTCCTCCTCCTTCAGCCAAGGATGTCGCTACTGGGGAGAATTTGGACCCCTTATTATTTCTGTATACTTGCATAGTCCGGCCTGTGGACTTTTGAACTTTTATTATTTTTTGTAACTTTTTGTGGTAGATGACTTTTTTGATACTTTGGTTGCTTCTATGCAGCCTTATTTTGGAAAAACAAACACTTTTAAACTCTGAGGCTGCCCCTTAGGTGGCTTTTTGAGTCTTTAATGTTTTTTATGGATATATTTTTCTGATATGTTGATCATATATTTTGCAACCTTTGTGGATCTTTATAGAGTTGTTGGTACTTCACTGTCCGACCTCTTTTTGATCATTTGTTTTGTCTGTCTTCTATTTGGGTGAGGTGATCCTTGGGGCCATCTTGTCCGACAACTTTTTGGTGTTCTTGTAGAACCTTTTTAGTTAGTCGTAACAATTTTGATAGACTTGTCGTGGAGTTGTGGCTTTTTGGGCAAGGCTGTGCACGCTTTTCGTTGGTCCGACTTCTCTTGTCGGTGTTAGCTTTCGTTGGTCCGACTTCTCTTGTCGGTCCTTCTTAGCTTTCGTTGGTCCGACTTCTCTTGTCGGTCCTTCTTTAGCTTTCGTTGGTCCGACTTCTCTTATCGATCCTTCTTAAGTTTTCATTGGTCCGACTTCTCTTGTCGGTCCTTCTTTAGCTTTCGTTGGTCCGACTTCTCTTGTCGGTCCTTCTTAAGTTTTCGTTGGTCCGACTTCTCTTGTCGGTCCTTCTTTAGCTTTCGTTGGTCCGACTTCTCTTGTCGGTCCTTCTTAAGTTTTCGTTTGTCCGACTTCTCTTTGTGGGTCCAAGCTAAGTTATTTTTAGTAGTCCATTTTTAGTCAGACCTCGTCAGGCCACTTTTTATGGATTACTTTTTATAACTTCTTGCATTAATCTATTTTTATCGCTTTCACCTTGCCAACCTCTTTATAATCGGACGATGAATTTGGTCTTCACCTTGCCGACCTTGTTGTAATCGGGCGATGAATTTGGTTTTCACCTTGCCGACCTTGTTGTAATCGGGCGATGAATTTTTTGCGCTCAGATTAATGCGTATTGGTAGAAAACATTTTAGGGAATCTGAAAAACTTTATTCAAATGGAAAATAAGAATATAGACAAGAATATATACATATGAGCGCTTACCCTTCTAAGTCGGGCAATTTTGTAGATCTTAGCCTGGCGCCTCATTAAAAAACCCTTTCAGGAAAAAGAGTGCACCTTGGCCTAAGATCTTTATTACTTTCTAACTATAGTACCTTCTTAGGTTACAGGCATGCCATGACCTTGGTAGCTCTCACCCCTCGAGGTCGGACACTTTGTAGTAGCCTTTTCCCAGTACCTCTATAACTCAGTAAGGTCCTTTCCAGTTAGCTGCTAGCTTCCCTTCTCCTGATCGACCTGCTCCGATATCATTTCGGATTAAGATAAGATCGTTGTTGGTGAAACTTCACTGGACTACCTTCTGATTATACCTTGAAGCCATTCGACGCTTTAGTGCTTCTTCTCTAATCCGAGCTCTTTCCTGGACTTCTGAAAGTAGGTCGAGCTCTTCCTTTTTCCTTTGGGAGTTGGCCTCTTCGTTGTAGAGGATCTTTCTGGGAGATCCCTCTTCTATCTCCACTGGGATCATTGCCTCCATTCCGTAAGTGAGTCGGAAGGATGATTCTCCTATGGTGGAGTGCGAAGTTGACCGATATGCCCACAGGACTTGTGGGAGCTCCTCGGCCCAAGCTCCCTTTGCGTCCTGTAGTCTCCATTTTAACCCAACTAGTATGACTTTGTTGGCAGCTTCTGCCTATCCGTTGGCTTGTGGGTGTTCTACGGATGTAAATTAGTGCTTTATTTTCAAGACAGCTACCAAGTTCCTGAAACCTGTGTCAGTGAATTGGGTGCCATTATCTGTGGTGATGGAGTAAGAGACCCCGAACCTTGTAATAATGTTCTTGTATAGAAATTTCTGACTTCTTTGAGCGGTGGCATTAGCTAGGGGCTCTGCCTCAATCCATTTTGTGAAATAGTCTACCCCTACAATGAGGAACTTGACTTGTCCCGATCCCTGGAGAAAGGGTCCGAGGAGGTCGAGCCCCCACTTTGCAAACGGCCAAGGTGATGTTACACTGATGAGCTCTTCTGGTGGAGCGATGTGGAAGTTAGCATGCTTCTGACATGGTGGGCATGTCTTGACGAACTCTATCGCTTCTTTTTGTAAGGTCAGCCAAAAGAATACAGCTCGGAGTACCTTTTTGGAGAGAGCTCGTGCCCCGAGATGGTTGCCACATATACCACTGTGTATTTCTTCTAGAACTTCCTTTGTGTTGGAGGTCGGCACACATTTTAGAAGGGGTGTTGAAATCCCTCTCCTATATAAGATGTTGCCTACTATGGTGTAGTGTTGTGCTTCTCGTACTAGTCTTTTTGCCTCCTTTTTGTCTGTGGGGAGTGTCTCCATCTTGAGGTCATTGATTATGGGGGTCATCCACCCTTGATCCTGACCTGATATGGTTAGGACCTTTTCTTCCTCTTAGATTGATGGGCTTTGCAGTGTTTCCTGTATGAGGCTTCTATTATTGCCTCCTGGTTTGGTGTTGGCTAGTTTTGAGAGTGCATCAGCTCGAGCATTCTGTTCCCGAGGTATATGTTGGACCTCATATTCCCCGAGTTGTCTGAGTTGTTCTCTAGTCTTGTCCAGATACTTTTTCATGGTGGGATCCTTAGGTTGGTAGCTCCCTTCTATTTGTGAGGTAACTACTTGTGAATCGCTGAAGATGGTGAGCTTTTGAACTCCTACCTCCTTAGCCAGCCTCAAACCAGCCAGTAATGCCTCGTATTCAGCTTGATTATTTGAAGCAGGGAATTCGAACTTTAGTGAGAGTTTGATTTGGGTTCCCTGATCACTTTCTATTATCACACATGCACCACTCTCGGTTTTGTTTGAAGAGCCATCCACGTAGAGATTCCATTTTGTGAGATTTCTCGGGGTATCAGTGTACTCGGCGATGAAGTCAGTCAGATATTGTGATTTGATGGCGGTCCGAGCTTCATATTGAAGATCGAATTCGGAAAACTCTACTACCCACTGTAGGATTCTTCCAGCTAAGTCTGTCTTCTATAGGATGCCTTTAATGGGCTGATTGGTCCAAACCTTGATAGTGTGCGCATGAAAGCATGGGCAGAGTCGTCAAGAAGTGAGTATGAGTGCATAGGCAAACTTTTCTATCTTTTGATAGTTCAGTTCGGCCCCTTGTAAAGCTTTACTGATGAAGTAGATGGGTTGCTGCCCACCTTCGTCTTCTCTGACCAGTGCTGAAGCAATTTTCCGATTTCCCACTATGAGGTATAATATGAGTACGTCTCATTCCCATGGTCGGGTAAGAATGGGTGGTTGTCCCAGGAATTTTTTGAAATCTTGGAAGGCTTGCTCACACTCTATTGTCCATTCAAACTTCTTTTCTTTCTTTAATGTGGCGTAAAGAGGAGAGATCTGATGGCTGACCCAGCTAGAAACCTGGACAGGGCTGCAAGTCTTCCGTTGAGCTGTTGTACTTCTTTGACGCAGGTCGGACTTTTCATGTCAAGTATAGCCTGACATTTATCTGGGTTCGCCTTAATTCCTCTTTATGTGAGCATGAAGCTCAAGAATTTGCCAGCTTCTACCGCAAAGGTGCATTTTGCAGGATTAAGTCGCAGTCCATGCTTTCTGATGGTGTCGAATACTTTAGTAAAGTCGGGCAACAAGGAATCCTCACTTTGTGTTTTTACCAGCATATCGTCTACATAAACCTCTATTAGTTTCCTGATATGGTCTGCAAAGACTTTGTTCATCAGTCTTTGGTAGGTTGCTCCTGCGTTTTTGAGCCCAAATGGCATGACAATATAGCAGTAATTCACCTTTGGAGTTAGGAATGAGGTCTTTTCTTGGTCGGGTGGATACATCAGGATTTGATTATATCCTGAATAAGCATCCATGAAGGAGAGGTACTTGTATCCGGAAGAGGCATCCACTAGAGTGTCTATACCTGGGAGTGGGTAAGGATCTTTTGGGCAGGCTTTATTGAGATCGGTGTAGTCAGTGCATATCCGTCACTTCCCATTTGACTTTTTTACCAAGACAACGTTGGCTAGCCACAATGGGTACTTGACCTCCCTTATGAATCCTGCCTCCAGTAAGGCTTGTACCTACTTTTCCACAGCTTGGGACCTTTCTGGTCCAAGCTTCCTACGCTTCTGCTGCACTGGCCGAGATCCTGGGTATACTGCCAGTTTGTGGCACATTAGTTTGGGATCTATTCCCGGCATGTCTGTGGCTTTCCATGCAAAGAGGTCGGCGTTATCCTTTAGGAACTGTATCAGAGGCTCCTTTAAGTCTCCCTTTAAGGTTGCCCCGACATTTGTTGTCTTATCCCAGGCATCGCTGATTTAGACTTCTTCAGTCTCGCCTTCAGGTTGTGGACGAAGCTCCTCGCGAGCTCGAACTCCCCCTAGTTCGATAGTGTTGATTTCCTCTCCTTTGGGGTTGCCTTTAAGGTTCAGACTTTCATTGTAATAGCGTCGCACAATTTTTTGGTCTCCTTTTATCATGGCGATCCCTTCCAGAGTTGGGAACTTCATGCACAGATGTGGAGTCGAGACTACTGCGGCGAGCTAGTTTAGTATTGTCCGACCTATTAGGGTATTGTAAGCTGAGCTCACGTCGACTACGATGCAGTCTATGTTGAGTGTCCTTGACCAGGTTCCCTTTCCAAAGGTTGTGTATAGTGAGATATATCCAAGTGGTTGGATTGGAGTATCCCTCAATCCGAACAAGCTATTCGGATATGCTCTGAGCTCTTTATCTTGCAAATCGAGTTTGTTGAAGGCGTATTTGAACAAGATATCCGCGGAGCTTCCTTGGTCTACTAGTGTTCTATGGAGATTAGCATTGGCCAATATGATAGTAATGACCATGGAATCATCATGTCCCGGGATAATGCCTATTGCATCTTCTTGGGTAAAGGTAATAGTGGGGAGGTCGGACGACCTCTCTCCTTCCCCTACATGATATACCTCTTTAAGGTGTCTTTTGCGAGATGATTTAGAGATCCCTCCTTCTGCGAATCCTCCATCTATCATACGAACATATCTCTCAGGAGTGTGGGGTGGTCATTCAGCCCGTCCGACTTCTTTGTCCCTTCTTCTTTTTCTTGGTTCATCCATTTTGTTGGCTAAGTACCGATCTAGTCGCCCTTCTCTTGCCAATTTCTCTATGACATTGTTTAAGTCAAAGCATTCGTTAGTAGGATGTCCGTAAATTCGGTGGTATTCGTAGTATTCTATCTGACTTCCCCCTCCTCTTTTATTTTTGATTGGGCAAGGTGGTGGAATCTTTTCTGTGTTGCATATTTCTCGGTAAACATCCACAAGAGACACCCGAAGAGGGGTGTAATTGTGGTATTTTCTAGGCTTCTCACTAGGTTGATCTTCTTTTTTCTTGGACTCTTTATCCTTGTCCCGAGAGGGGTAGGAGAATCCAGGTTTTGAGGTTTCGCCTAATCGAGAATTCTCTTCCATGTTAATATACTTCTCGGCCCTTTCTTGTACCTCGTCCAGAGATGTTGGATGCTTTTTTGAGATGGAGTGACTAAAAGGTCCTTCTCTCAGGCCATTGATGAGACCCATGATGGCCGCTTCCATTGGAAGGTTTTGTATGTCGAGACATGCTTTGTTGAACCTTTCCATATAACTGCGGAGGCTTTCTTGATCTCCCTGTTTAATTCCTAGCAGGCTTGGGGCATGTTTGGTCTTGTCCTTCTGGATGGAGAACCTGGCGAGGAATTTTTTGGCTAGGTCATCAAAACTTGTGATTGATCTTGGAGGTAAACTGTCGAACCATTTTATTGCTATTTTTGTCAGGGTAGTCAGGAATGCTTTGCATCGAATTACGTCTGAGGCGTTTGTGAGATGCATCCTGCTTCTGAAATTACTGAGATGATGGCTAGGGTCAGATGTACCATCGTATGGAGTCATGTCAGGAGCTTTGAAGTCCTTTGGTACTTTAGCTTTCGTGATCTCTTTAGTGAATGGATCTTGATCCTTGTGAGAATTATCTTCGTGACTGGAACGAGTAGTTTTGGTTTTGAGATCGGCCTCGAGCTTTGTGAGTTTGTCCTCTATCTCTCGACAGCATCTCATTTCTCTTCGGAGGTCTCTCTCGGCTTCCCGATGATGTTCGGCCTCCTGTTCGAGCTGTTTGAGGTGATTCGGCTGTTCGCGGAGGGCATTTAAGATTTCGGTATTTGGAGATTGCTTGTCCCCCTTAGTTTGAGGCACATATTTTGATGTGGCATCCGTATTTTTAAGCGGGGTTCTTTCTTCCAAACCGGAGTTGTGATCGTTGTCAAGGTTGTCTGCCATGATGATGGGATGACTTCCAGGTTTCCCGGCAACGGCGCTGATGTTCCAAGGGTTACCTGAAATTGAAGTTCGATCTCGGATGAGATCTGTTGTGGTGGCTGGAGCTGTCGTGTCTGACTTGTTGAATCTAGTGGTGCTGCTGATCATTGATCACCGGAGGGTGGTGGTACCTGCAAGAGACTCCAATGCTTAAATTAGCATGGGCTTTAAGCAGGTTTTTAGTAGAATCAAAGTATGAGTTATACCTGGGTGCTCCAGTGTATTTATAGTAGTATGGAGTGACCTCCCTTTTGAGATAAGTTAGTTATCCTATTTTATCTTTGAGTGAAGTCATCTTATCTTTAAGGGGAACCACCTTTATCTTTCTAGGCTTTGGCTGCCTTTAGATTGGGCTGTGTCCCTTCGTTTGGGCCTGCTTGGGCCCTTATAGTGATTTGGCCGAGCTCTTTTGGAAAAAGGTCGGTTGCGACCAACCTTTATAAGAGGTCAGTCACCTCTGTCTTCATTCAGGTCGGCTCGCCTAGCTCGACCCATGGTATGAACAATAACCATTAGATTTGTATAAACTATTTGAGTTTGATTGTTATAAAATCCGAATTTTATATTACCATCTAATAATAAAATCTAAACTAGACGTTGAGAAACATTTCCAAAGGCAATCAAATATAGCTTCTACTTCAGCAGGGTTTGGAGCTGGCTTGAATGCCTATTTGCCATGAAGTATGCCAATGACAGGAACCACTATTATGAGATACTGCAAAGGAAACAAAAAATAATGAAAATACAACATAGATTAAAATAAATCATCTGCATTTTCTGAAAGATTCTTAACTCTTTATCACAAAATATTTACAGGTCTTGAAAACTTCGCAAACTTTGACTTTAACTACATAATACAGACCAAATATTGAACAAATGAAAACAAGAAACTGAGGGTGAACTCTCATGAATGTCATTTTTTTCAACAACAAAGTTCAAGGGGAATTCATACCTTAGAGAAGAATGGTTCAAGAAATGTAACAACATCAACAAGTTGAGCGTCTAGGCAAGGCCATTTCACTTGTAAAATAGCACAATATTCAACACATACAATATAATACTCACTTCATTTCACTTTCCAATAAATTCAAAAAGTTTAAAGTTCTAAAGTCTAAACTATAGTGCTGGTCATTAGCTCCATAAAATACTGAAGCATAACAAGAACATGATAATATTACACATAGGTTGGTCCTTAGCTTGAACTAACCAATAAGCCATTTGCAAACATTTGGCTGGCATTTAACCATGTAGACTCAAACAAATTCATTAACTAAAAGATGTCATTAAATGAATCTTGCCTATGCCCTTGCTGCAAAAAGATACACAAATTTCATATTGTTATTAGATTAATATTTTAATTATCCCTATGTTCTTCCCCACGAAAATAAACACGTTTTCCATACCAAAAAAATAAGGATTGCAAAACCACCTATTGAGGTTTAGGAAGTAAAAATAAATTAAGAATAAAATTCCTGATTACCTTTTCCTATTGAGTGACCATCCAAGTCTCAAAACTGAATAAAAATATAGTATTGGCCAGAGAGAGATATATGTTGGTCATAGAAATTCTTGGCTGCTCTGAAAACCTCTTCCATAAGCCAACAAACAGGTGTAGGTTGCAAAAAATTAGGGAGCCTTTCTTGTGACCTCTAAAATTATAGTACGTAGAAAGTTAGTTTCACTATATAGATGAACTGTGCTTCACAATTTAGATCATGCAGAGAATTATAACAGAATGGATAAAAATACTAAAAACCAATACATCCAATGGTTGATGAGAATGACTGAATGAGATAGACATCACAAAATATATACATGTAAAAATTGAACATGATAGATTCTTAACAATTTAGAAATATACAAGTTATAGATGAACGCATTTTTCAACTCCACCTATGCTACACTTGCAGTACATAGCCAGTCCCAAGTTCGGATAAGGATGAGGGTTGTGTTAGGCCTTCGACAGCCAACATAAAAACTTAGTCAAATCTTCATGACATAGATCAAAGACGTTATTGCGCTAAAGTTAGGTCGTTGTCCAAAAGCAACACGCTGTTTGGCTCATGTATAGTGTCAAATAAGCAAGAGTCACTATATCAGTTCCTGGGTGTAGTGTTAAATGAGAAAGGGTTCCGACATTTTTGTGAATGGATGAGGGTAAATAAGTCGGTTCATAAAGAAAAAGGTAAAGGTAAAGGTCAGAGCGACAGAAGGTTGAGATTTGGGACATAGAACATAGGCACTCTAATAGGAAAATCCATGGAGGTGGTGGATACCATGATTTGGAGGAAGATTAACATCATGTGCCTACAAAAAACAAAACGGGTCGGCGTGAAGGATAGGGAGATGGATACCTCCGGGTTCAAACTTTGGTATACAGGAAAGGTGAAGAATAGGAATGGAGTCGGTATTATCGTGGATAAGCAGTAGAAGAATGATGTAGTGGATGTCAAGAGGGTGGGTGATTGGATCATCTCTATCAAACTTGTGGTGAAAGAAGGTACTTTTCATGTGATTAGTGCCTATTCACTGCAAATGGATTTGGACGAGCAACATAAGATTTTGGGAGGATCTAGAGAGTTTGGTCCAAGATATACCTTTGGGAGATAAGATTTTCTTAAGAGGAGATTTAAATGGCCATGTTGGAAGAGAAGTGACTGGGTATGGAAGTATTCATGGAGGTTATGGTTTCGGAGTAGTCAATACCGAGGGTAAAACTATTTTGGACTTTTCCTCAACCTCTGACCTTCTCATTACGAGTACATGTTTTAAAGAAAGAGACAAACATCTTGTAACCTACAAGAGTAGCATGACAAGCTCTTAAATTGACTTCTTCTTGTTGAGGAGAGTCGACCGAAAATTTTGCATTAATTGTAAAATTAATCCAAGAGAGAGTTTAACAACACAACATATGATGCTCGTCATAGATTTTCACATTGAGCAAAAGTTGAGAAAAAGACATCATACGAAGAACCCAAGGACAAGGTGGTGGCGAATGAAATGTGAGAAATAAAGAAGCTTCCTTAGACGGGTAGGAGAAGAGGCAAAGTGGGAAGAGGATGGAAGCGTGGAGGAGGTATGGAGAGAAATGGCAGAAGTTATTAGAAGAACAGCAAAAGAAAGTTTTGGTGAATCTAGAGGGATAGGACCAAGGGACAAGGAGTTCTGGTGGTGGAATGCGAGTGTACAAGAAAAGATAAAGGCAAAAAGGGAGTGCTTTAAAGAGTGGTTTTTGTGCTGCAATGCAGATAATTGGAAAAAAAATAAGGAGACTAAGAAAGAGACAAAAGTGGCTATAAGTGATGCAAGAACAAGAGCATATGAGGGTCTCTACCAATCTTTAGGCATGAAGAAAGGAGAAAAAGATATATATAGAATCGCAAAGAGCCATGAAAGAAGAACAAGAGACTTGGATCAGGTTAAATGCATAAAGGATAAAGTCGGAGAGGGTTTGGCTCAAGATGAGAAGATCAATAAAAAGTGAAAGAGCTACTTCTACGAGTTATTTATGAAGTACAGAAGACTTTTCGAGCCATGGTCGGTTATGCACGAGGGAAGAAGATCAAAACTTCGACTACTATCGAAGGATTCGAAACTTCGAGGTAAAAGAGGCTATAAAGCGAATGAAAAATAGCAAGGCGGTAGGACCCGATAATATTTTGATTGAAGTTTGGAAGGGCCTTGGAGAGAAAGGCATCAATTGGTTAACTAAGCTTTTTAATGAGATTTTAAGGTAAAAGAATATGCCAGGTGAGTAAAGAAAAAGCACATTGGTACCTATCTACAAGAATAAGGGGGATATACAGAGTTGCAAAAACTATAGAGGGATCAAGCTCATGAGCCATACCATGAAGTTATGGGAAAGGGTAATAGAACTGAGGCTGAAACAAGAGACACAAGTAACAGAGAACCAATTTGATTTTATGCCAGTCAGATCTACCACTGAAACTACATACCTGTTAAGAAGGATGATGGAGAGGTATCGTAGTAATAAAAGGGATATACATATGGTGTTTATTGATTTGGAAAAAGTGTATGTGCCAAGGGAGGTCTTATGGAAGGTATTAGAAAGGAAGACAGTAAGAATTGCATATACATGTATGATGGGGCTACAACTAGTGTGAAGACTCAAGGTGGCGAGACAGAGAAATTTTCTATTGGTATAGAATTACACCAAGGATCATCCTTAGGTCCATATCTTTTCACATTAGTCTTGGAAGTACTCAAAGAGCATATCCAAGAGCCTATGCCATGGTGCGTGCTTTTTGCCGATGATATCGTCCTTATAGGAGAGTCAAGGAAAGACCTAAATAAAAAGTTAGATTTATGGAAAGAAGCTCTAGAAGTGTATGGTCTGCGCATAACCCGTAGCAAGACGGAATATATGGAATGTAAGTTCAACCGCCGAAAGAAAAACCCTAATACAGAGGTGAAGATAGGAAAAAATATCCTACAAAAAGTTAAAAGTTTTAAGTATCTTGGGTGCATCATACAGGATAATAGAGAGATTGAACATGATGTAAATCATAGGATCTAAGCAGGTTGGTCAAAATGGCAGAGTGCGTCTGGTTTTATATGTGATAAAAAATGCCTTTAAAACTTAATGGTAAATTCTATCGCACTGCTATCAGACCGGCTATGTTTTATGATACAAAGTGTTGGACAGCCAAAGGGGAGCACAAACATGAGTGAAGTATGGTAGAGATGAAGATGATGAGATGGATGAGTGGTCATACGCGATTGGATAGAATAAGAAACAAAGATATAAGAGAGAGAGAGAGTTGGAGTAGGACCTATTGTGAAAAAATGGTAGAATCGCGTCTCAGGTGGTTTGGACATGTGAGAAGAAGACCCAGAGCACCCAGTCAGGAGGGTGGATGAGATGGAAGATGGACAAGGGATGAAAGGCATAGGAAGACCTAGGAAGACCATCCATGAAGTGGTCAAATGAGATCTACAGGTAAACGGTCCCTCTATAGACATGATACATAATAGAACTCGATGGCGTCATTTGATCAATGTAGCTGACCCTGCCTAGTAGGACAGGGTTTTGCTGTTGTTGTTGTTGTTGTTGTTGTTGTTGTTGTTGTTGTTGTTGTTGTTGTTGTTATAGACGGACACATTTTTATAAAAAAATTTCATTCCTGATAGCATGTCAATTATCCACTAAAATTAACAACAACAAAAAATACTGCAACTTGTTCTGTTACACTGAATGCAATAATACTTCCAACGGATTATTTCATCCTCTGCATAATGATTTAGTAGGTTTATGATTAAGGTTTGGTGCTATGATGACTTATGAAGCCAAAGATATTATTACATCTAACTTTCAATTCCAGATAAGCTTTTCCCAAGTACATTTTCAATCAATTAGACATTCAGGAAACAGCAACATTGATAATCCACATACATTTAAATGCTAGAGAAAAGATTCAAAGAATTACCTCTTCTACAAGATCCCCAGCAATTCCTAAAACAAGTTCACAAAGATTATTTTCAGTAAATGATTCATTGATCCATAAATTGATGTCCTTGTAACAAGAAGGTTATTGTAAAAGAAAATTTTCTCAGTTAGAATTTTGCTACTTTTTCAGTCACTAATTAATACAGATTTCTTATAATCAATCACTGTACAGCTGGTAAGACTATTCAGTTGAAGGCCCTTTAGGTTGATATTTACAAATAGGATAGGTATCTTTTGAGAATAACAGAACTAAACAAACAAATGTAAACAGAAACTATATCAAACTATCAAAAAACATTGCAAACTTCAAAAAACAACTTTTCTTTTCTTCACCATTAAACAAAAAAATCCAATACATCAATCTATCAATAGTTTACGCATATGTAGTCTATCATGATTCATGAATATTGGAATCAGAACAAAAAGTGAATGAAAAAATGACTATGGTATAAAACTATCCAGGTTTTTCATTCAATAAAAGATTGAAAAGTTCAAAGTCAAACAAGCAATAGTGTTATCCATTAATCTTCTTGCAAGATGCTTTTTTGAATTTTACTACTGCAGAAACACTAGTATGCCTAATTCACTAACTGATTTTTTAATTTTTTAGGATGCAACTTTCGTTCAAAATGAAAAGCATAAAATATTTGAGTATCCATTCTTGTAGTCACGAATCATAGACATTTTTAATAAATGTTTTAATAAGATGAACTAATGGAACAAAAAGTTGTTCCTTCATATAATTTGTAAAAACCATGGACCTATATTTCTTATCATTTTGATTTCAGATCAACAAAATTCTCACCACATTTTCTCTCTAGACAACAAAATACAACATATAAAAGAAATTTTTTCATAACAAATTATTAGATACCAGCTAAGCTAGTGATAACAAGCTCTCTGTGTGTGTTGCCTTATATCTTTAGCAGCTATAATTGCCACATGCAAACTAAATACTCAAATAACTCCTATTCTTGAAGTAGAGTCATGTTGCAAATTTATCCAATTATACATATAAAAAAAGACAAATTCAAATTTCATTGATTATTATTTATTTTTGGTGCTAATTTAAAAATAAGTGCTAGCAATAATAAATTTGTTTGTACCTATTCTACTCTTATCTTATTTTTTGGTTATCTTCAATAATTCTGAAACAACAGCACAAAAGTCAGAGACCCCCCAAAGAGGAGGAGGAGGAGTAGGAATAGTAGTAGGGGCTTGTATGTGAAGATGAACCTCTTTCATCACAAACATGGCTATAACTACAACAAGTTCAATCAGCATCAACAATAACAACAAGATAATTCAATGAGTTGTAATTCCATGAATTTTTGTTTTCTTAAACAACTAGAATAAATAATAAAATATGGTTATTTTCTCCTTCAAGGTATATATAAACATGGTTTTGTTACATTATTGTAAAGATCTTTGCACTAATTCCATATGTAAGGAGTGCTGACTACAATACAATGTGAGAAAAGAAATCTTCCAAAAAGAATGCCATTGAACCAAAGCCATTTTAATAAATCAATTGAACCTCTTCATAATAACTAAAGAAGCAACTGCTTTACAATAACAAAGAAAGAGAATATACATACAAAGAGCAAACCATAATTACGGTGAGAGACATCAAGCATGGAGGTCATCAATGTTGATGTAGTGACCATGGTAATGCAGCATTGATCCCACACATAAAGCCCAATTCTGCATGACACCTTCTCACAAGACCACAAAGTTAATTCATCGGCACTAACAATAATAAGCAATATAATGAGCGGATATTTTATACGCTTTTTGGCATTGTTTTCATATAGTTTTTGTTATGTTTTATTTAAGTTTCATTATGTTTTCATAGGTTTTAGTGCAAAATTCACATTTTTGGATTCTACTTTGAGTTTTTCTTTTTTATGGTGATTTCAGGTATTTTCTGGCTGAAATTGAGGAGCTTGAGCAGAAGTCTGATTCAAAAGCAGAGAAAGGACTACAGATGTTGTCAGGATCTGACCTCTGTTCACTCAAAGGAGCTTTTCTAGAGCTACATAAGTCCAAATGAAGCGCTCTCAACGGCTATTGAAATCTGACATCCAAGGCTTTCCAGAAATATATAATAGTCCATACTTTATTTTGGAAATGAAGGCCCAAAACTGGCGTTCAACGCCAGCCACCAGCCCTATTCCTGGCGTCCAGTGCCCACAGGGGAGCAACTGGAGTTCAACGCCTAAAAGAGGGTCCCTAGCCAGCGTTCAACGCCCCTAAGGGACACTAGCACATGGAAGACACTCAAGCTCAGCCCAAACACTCACCAAGTGAGCCCCAGAAGTGGATTTTCGCACTATCAACTTAGTTTATCTTATTCTTGTAATCCTTAGTTATCAGATTAGTATATATAGGAGAAGATCACCCTTGTTTAGGATCTTCAACCTCATCTCTACCCCCATTCAAACCTTTCATTGTATTTTATGCACAGCATGAGTCACTAAACCTCCTAGGTTAAGGTTAGGAGCTCTGCTGATTTTCATGGATTAATAAAAGTACTACTGTTCTATTCAATTCGTATGTGATTCTATTCTAAGATGTATCTTCGTTCTTCAACCTTATGAATGAGTTGAACTGTGACACTCATCCTCATTCTACATGGGTTCAATGTGAGTCCTTGACCGGAGATCACTGAACCATAAGCTTGATTATACATCTCTTAGACGACTAATCCACGACTTCGTTGGGGATTTCTCGAAACACCAGTTCAACCGAGGTATGGGGAGATTAGAGTCTTTGTGGTAAAGGCTAGAACCAAAGGCACAACATTCCCTGATCCAGAAGATTCGACCTTGTTTGTGACATTTTGAGTAGGATCATCAAGGGGATGAACTGCATGAGCTTCACTCTCATTCAGATTGGGCGCACACTAAACCTGGCGTTCCGCTTGAGAGAGGAAGATTGGCGGCCATTGAACCAGCGTTGATCACTTACAGCCTACCATGGAAAGAACCACTCACAGTTGGAGAAGACAGTAAGAAATGTTGATCCAGAAGAATGAAGCATTTTTGAAGCCTCAACCATCTTCTTATCATTGAATTCACAATTATTGAGTAAATCTATCTTTATTTAGTCTTTATGCATTTTTCACAACATAACTCTTTTCTAATCGCCTGACTAAGATCTACAAGGTGTCCATAGCTTGATTCATGCCAACAATCTTCGTGGGGTCGATCCTGACTCACCTCAGGTATTACTTGGACCACCCAGTGTACTTTCTGGTTCAGTTGTGCGAGTTCTTATTTTGTGCTCCAAGTTTTTGGCGCCGTTGCCGAGGATTGTTCGGATTTGATAAACTACCGAATTATCTTGTTGCTTAGATTAGTACTTTTTACTATTTTGTTTGAGTCTTTTATTTTCTTTTTCAAAAAAAAATCAAAAATTTTTCAAACCCTTTTTTTTTATCTTTATCTTTTTGTTTGAGTCTTTTGTTCTTGTTCTTGTTAAAGTTTTGAATTTTCTTACTTTCTTTCCAAAAAATTTCAAAAAATTGTGTCTTTTGTTTGAGTCTTGTGACAATCTTTAAGTTTGGTGTCTTTTTGAGTCATCTTGAGTCTTTAAGTTTCCTTTCTTTTCTTTTCTAAAATTAGAGTCTTTGATTTCAAAATTCTTAAGTTTGGTGTCTTTGAGTATTTTCCTTTAAAATTTTCGAATTTAGTGTCTTTGATTTCAAAATTTTTAAGTTTTGTGTCCTTTGGTTGTTCTTTATTTGCTTTGAATTTTCGAATTTGTTCTTTGTGTCTTTCTGGGTATTCAAGTTGTTCTTGTTTCTTTTCTTGTTTTGATCTTTAAAAGTTTGGTGTCTTTTGGTGTTTTTCTCTTTCAATTTTTGAAAACTTAGTGTTTTAGATCTAAAAATTTTAAGTTTGGTGTCTTTTGGTTGTTTTTCTCTTTCTTCATTAATTCAAAAAATAAAAAAATATATATATATTTTCTATCTTTAAATTAAAATTTTCGAAAATTTTAAAAAAAGAATTCAAATTTTAATTTCAAAATCATTATCTTATTTTATCTTACTTTCAAATTTCAAATTTCAAATCTTATCTTTTTAAAACCGTTTTCAAATCTTTTCTTTTAATTGTGATTCTGTCTTATCTTATCTTTCTTTTAAAATTTACAATTCAAAACTTTTTGAAATATTTATCCTATCTTATCTTGATTTTAAATTTCAAAATCAAATCCTTTTCAAAAATCAAAATTCAAATCTTATCTTATCAACTTATTTTCAAATCTTTATCTTATCTTTTTTCAATTTCAATTTCACAATCAAATCTTTTCAATTCTTATCTTATCTTGTTGACTTTTTCTTTTTCAAATTTTAAATTTCAAAATTTTTAAAATCAAATCTTTTTCTAATCTTCTATCTTATCTTATTTTCAAATCTTTTTTGATTAGTTACTTGTTTTTCCTTTCTTCTTTTTCAAAACTTCCTAACTAATTTCTCTCTCTCTTCTATTTTCAAAAATTTCTCATCTCTTTCTCTCTCTTCTTTTTCAAAAATCACTCATTTAATTTTCAACTCTTTTTAGTTAATTAACTTTTATTTTTTGAATTTAATTAATAAATAAAATAAAAACAAAAATATTTTAATTCTAGTTTCTCTTTTTAATTCTTAATTGTTCGAATTCTTCTACCTCTTTATTCGAATTCTTCATCTCATTCCTCTATCTTCATTCTTCTTTCTTCTTCATATCTCACAGGGAGTTCTCTATTCTTTGACATAGAAACTCCCATTCTCTTTCTTTCTTGGTTTTCTTTTTCTTGTTTATGAGCAGGAATAAGGATAAAGAACCTCTCTTTAATCCTGACCCTGAACCTAAGAGGACTCTAAGAGGAATAGAGATAAAGAACCTCTCTTTGATCTTGATCTTGAACCTGAGAGGACCCTAAGGAAGCGTTTACAAGAGACTAAAGCACAACACTCCGGAAAAGATCTTACAGAACTTTTTGAGCAAGAAACTGAAAGTACAGACATGGCAGCTTAACCGAATAATGAAGGAGATGCAAGGAAGGTTCTTGGTGACTTCACTGCACCCACTTCTAACTTCTATGGAAGAAGTATCTCAATACCAGCTATTAGAGCAAATAATTTTGAGCTAAAGCCTCTGTTAGTCTCTCTAATGCAACAGAATTGCAAATTTTATGGACTTCCACTAGAAGATCCACATCAGTTCTTATCTGAATTCTTGCAAATCTGTGACACTATTAAGACCAATGGAGTAGATCTTAAGGTCTACAGGCTTATTTTTTCCCTTTTACTGTTAGGGACAAAGCTAGGATATGGTTGGATTCTCAAGCTAAGGAAAGCCTAGACTCTTTGGAGAAGCTGGTCAATGCTTTCTTGGCCAAATTCTTTCCACCTCAAAAGATAAGCAAGATCAGGGTAAAAGTTTAAATCTTCAGACAAAAAAGGGGTGAATCCCTCTATGAAGTTTGGAAAAGATACAAGCAACTGATCAGGAGATGTCCTCCTGACATGCTCTTGGAGTGGTCTATCTTAGGTATCTTCTATGATAGCCTATCTGAGCTTTCCAAGATATCCTTGGACCATTCTGCAGGTGGATCACTCCACTTGAAGAAAACGCTTAAAGAGGCACAGGAACTCATTGAAATGGTTGCAAACAACCAATTTATGTACACTTCTGAGAGAAACCCTGTGAACAATGGGGTAGCTCAGAAGAAAGGAGTTCTAGAGGTTGACACTCTGAATTCCATATTGGCTCAGAACAAGATTTTGACCCAATAGGTCAACATGATCTCTCAACATTTGACTAGAATGCAAGCTACCACTGGCAGCACTCAAGACACCTCCTATGAGGGAGATGCTTATGATCCTGATCAACCCATGATAGAAGAGGAGAATTACATGGGAGAGCCCTAAGGAAACACTTACAACTCCCCATGGAGAAATCATCCTAACTACTCATGGAAGGATCAATAGAAGCCTCAACAAGGCTTCAATAATAATCAAGGTGGAAGAACCCAGAATAGGTTCAACAACAAACCACCATTCCCACCTTCTCAGTAACAGGCAGAAACTTCTAAGCAGAGCCTTTCTGACTTAGCAACCATAGTTCTAAGACCACTCACAGTTTCATAACTGAAACTAGGTCTTCCATCAGAAATTTGGAGGTATAAGTTGGTCAGGTGAGCAAGAGAATCCATGAGACTCCTCCCAACACTCTTCCAAGTAACACTGAAGTCAATCCAAGAGAAGAGTGCAAGGTCATCACTATAGAAGCTGGGGCCGAATCTGAAGGAGAATCACTGGCGTTGAATGCCAGTAAGGAAGCCCCTACTGGGCGTTCAACGCCCGAAGTGGCAGAGAAGCTGGGCGTTCAATGCCCAATGATCCCCCAATTTTGGCGTTGAACTCCAGCCAGGGAATAGTGGTTGGGCGTTCAACGCCCACCAAGGCAGCACAAAAACTGGCGTTGAACACCAATAAAAGAACACAAGATGAGCGTTCAATGCCCAAAGAAACACAAGTCTTGGCAGTGAATGCCACAATAGGAGTAGTTGGGTACCCTAAACCCACAGAGAACTCTCCTGTTGAAGAACTGATGAAACCCAAGGTTCATAAGGAGCCCATTGAAATTCTCTTGAATATTTGGTTGAAGATCATGGAATCTGAAGAATACTCTTCCTCTGATGAGGAAGAGGAAACTAGGGAGGAGCGAATTGCTCGATACCTAAGAACTCTGATGAAGCTGAATGCCAAGCTATTTGGCACAGAGACATTGGAGGAAGAACCTCCAGTGCTCACCAAGAACTTAATGTCGATACCTAGGAATTATGATGAAGCTGAATGCCAAGTTATTTGGTACAGAGCCATTAGAAGAAGAACCTACAGTGCTAACCAAAGAGCTCAATGCCTTAGTTCAGCATAAGTTACCTCAGAAGAAGCCGGATCCTGGATACTTCTTAATCCCTTGCACCATAGGTACAATGACCTTTGATAAGGCTCTTTGTGACCTAGGGTCAAGCATAAATCTCATGCCTCTCTCTGTAATAGAGAAGCTGGCTATCTTTGAGGTACAAGCTGCAAGAATCTCACTAGAGATGGTAGACAAGTCCATAAAAAGGGCTTATGGACTAGTAGAGGATGTCTTGGTGAAGGTTGAAGACCTTTACATCCCTGCTAACTTCATAATCCTAGATATCGGGGAGGAAGAGGATGAATCCATCATCCTTGGAAGACCTTTCCTAGCTACATCCAAGGTTGTAATTGATGTAGACAGAGGAGAACTAGTCTTACACCTAAGTGAGGACTACCTTGTGTTCAAGGTTCATAAACCTCATTCTACTTCAATTGAAGGAAGCACCATTAACAAACATAAAGTGCTTCAACCACTCCTTTCAGTACAGAGACTAACAGAACCCTCAGACACCAATTCTAAGTTTGGTGTGGGGCAACCATCATCATGCTCTGAGAGGAAGGGCAGTAAGAAAGTGCCCAAAGGCTTGAGGGATAAGAAAATCCCCACTGAAGGCCTCTCACCTAGCATGAGAGTCATCTTCACTGACAATCTAGTCATTCCACACACTGTGAACAAGATCTTGTCTCTAGAAAATGTAGAACTCATCCATGAGAGCACAGGAAAGAAGTTCACTATAAGGGGCAAAATTCTGAGCTCCTATCCATCTTCGTAAGGAGCTGACCGTCAAGCTAGTGACGTTAAAGAAGCGCTTGTTGGAGGGCAACCCAACCATAATTAGTTATTTTTATTTTTCATAAAGTTTATTTCATTTATATCAGTTTAATTTTCATGTTTTCTTTAAGTTTATAATCATGGGCAGTAGTTAGAACAGAAACAAAAATAGTCAGAACTGGAAACAGAACACCCTGGAGCAAAGACCTTACTGGCATTAAACGCTAGCCAAGGGGGCCAGAGTGGGCATTCAACGCCCATGAGGAGCAGCATCACTGGCGTTGAACACCAGCCAGGGGGCAAAGACCTAGCATTGAACGCTAGGCAGGAGCACCCCAATGGGCGTTCAACGCCCCATGAGAGGTACACAGCTGGCGTTGAACGCCAGCCAGAGGCAGGAGCTGGGCGTTCAACACCCATAAGGGGGCAGGGAATTTGAATTCCCTAGCCCCCAAGACCAGTGAGTCCCACAGAATCTTCACCTACCCCACTTCTTCTCTTTCCTACTTTCACTCTTCCCCACACACTCTTCTCTATAAACTCTAACCCAATCACATCCATTCCTCTTCCCAAAATCATCATAACTCCCACCAACCCCCACCCACTCCAAATTAAAAATTTCACACCCAATTTCCACCCATTTATTCGAACCCCAACCTATCCCATTCCTATAAATAACCCTTCTTCCTACCCTTCATACACACACCATTCATACACTAAAACCCTACTTGGTCGAATCCTCCTCTCCTCTTTTCCCCACCATTCTTCTTCTTCTTCTACTCTTTTCTTCATATTTTGCTCGAGGATGAGCAAAGCTTTTAAGTTTGGTGTTGGAAATGCCTTGCTATTTTCTTCTCATTCACACTTATGGCACCCAAAGTCGGAGAATTCTCTAGAAAGAGGAAAGGAAAAGTAATTACTTCCACCTCCAAATCTTGGGAAATGAAGAGATTCATCATTTAGGGTTTAGGGTTTAGGGTTTAGGGCAAATCCCACCAAGACCACTTCTATGAAGTAGTGGCACAAAAGAGGGTGATTTCTGAAGTCCCCTTTAGACTAAAAAAGAATGAGTATCCGGAGATCCGAAGAAAAATCCGGAGGAGAGGTTGGGAAGTCCTAACCAATCCTATCCCGGAAGTTGGGATCTTGATGGTGCAAGAGTTCTACGCTAATTCATGGGTCACTAAAAACCATGACACTAGTGTAAACCCTCATCCCAAAAATTAGAGCACCGTGGTCCGAGGGCGGCCCTTAGAGTTCAACCCGGAAAGTGTAAGGTTGGCGCTCCATTTGCCAACGATGCAAGGAGACCCACATCCTTACACTAGGAGGGTCAACTTTGATCAAAGGATGGACCAAGTCCTTTCAGACATTTGTGTAGAATGAGCTCAGTGGAAGAAGGATGCTCAAGGCAAGCCTGTCCAACTGAGAAGGCTTGACCTCAAGCCCATAGCTAGAGGATGGTTGGAATTCATCCAACACTCTATCATCCCTACTAGCAATCGATCAGAAGTGACCATCAACTGAGCCATCATGATTCATTGCATCATGACTGAGAATGAGGTGGAGATACATGAGGTTATACCTCAAGAGTTGTACAAGGTAGCTGAAAAGCCTTCCATCTTAGTAAGGTTGGCTTTTCCCCACCATATCTGTCACCAATCCAACTCAGCTGGAATTGTCATAGAAGGAGACATTCCTATTGAGGAAGACAATCCCATCACTAAAAGAAGGATGGAGAAAACTAGAGAGCCCATCAACAAGAGCATGTGGAGATGCCTCAAAAAGACATCCCTGAGATGCCTCAAGGGATGCATTTTTCTCCCCACAGCTATTGGGACCAATTGCACACTTCTCTAGAATTAAGCTCCAATATGGACCAACTGAGGATGGGACATCAAGAGCATTCCACCATTCTCCATGAAATAAGAGAAGATCAAAGAGCCATGAGGGAAGAACAAAGAGTTATGAGGGAAGAACAACAGAGGCAGGGGGACGATCTGATTTTCTGTCGGTAAAGAATTCACAAATAAATTCCTATTGTAAGTACAGTTTCTAAACCAACAAAGAATCCTTTCGTACAAAAATTTAGTTGTCACAAGTAACAAACCCCTAATAAAATTGATAACCGAAGTATTTAAACCTCGGGTCATCTTCTCAAGGAATTGCAGGGAGGTGTGTTTATTATTGGTTATGGAGAAAGTATCTTTTTGGGTTTTTTAAGATAAGAAGCAACAATAGTAAATGGCAATGGAAACAAACTAACTATAAAAACTCATGGTAAGGTATGAGAACTGGAAATCCTATCCTAGTTATCCTTATCAGGTGTGATGAGAATTGTTTATTGCTCCCACTTAGTTAACCCTTACTAAATAAATGAAAGTCAAGTGGACTAATTAATCTGATTCCTCAAGTCCTAGTCAACTCCTATGGAAAGACTAGCTTTAGAGGGATCCAAATCAATCAGCAAATTCCAATTTTCAATCAACAGCTGAGTTTGATAACTCAAGTGTCACCAATTACTCCACCAAAGCCAAAAGGGGAAAAATCCAAATTATTTATATCATAAATAGAAGAAAGCAATCATAAATCTGAAATACCTCAAATTACATTTAAACATAAATTTAAATCTAACATGGGAAGGTTTATAAGCCAATTTGGCAACATAAGTAATTAACAAGTAAAAG
Source organism: Arachis ipaensis (assembly GCF_000816755.2). Lineage (NCBI taxonomy): Eukaryota > Viridiplantae > Streptophyta > Magnoliopsida > Fabales > Fabaceae > Arachis > Arachis ipaensis. Next base: position 76,274,290 of record NC_029786.2, on the reverse strand, counting down.
CATTAGAGTAAATAAAAGTATGAGAGAAACATAAATTAAAGGAATATTGAACCTGGATTGACGAAATAACCATACTTTAAGAGAAATCCTAATTGTAAAACCTAAGAGAGAGGAGAGAGCCTCTCTCTCTAGAAAACTACATCTAAAACCTAAAATTGTGTATTATTAATGTTGTCTATGAATGGATGGATTTTCCCATTTTATAGCCTCTAATCTGTATTTTTTGGGATGAAAACTGGGTCAAAAACAGCCCAGAAATTGCCCCCAGCGATTTCTGATACATACAGGTCGCTGCAAAGTCACGCGTGAGCGTCGTCCACGCATTCGCGCGGATTGAGTTTTTGCCAGGTCACGCGTGCGTGTGATCCATGCGTGCGCGTCGCTTATCTTTGTGGCAGCTATAGTAAATTATATATCGTTGCGAAGCCCCGGATGTTAGCTTTCCATTGCAACTGGAACCGCCCTTCATAGCTCAAGTTATTATCGAATTAGTACCAAGAGGTCAGGCTGGACAGCTTTAGCAGTTCCTTCAGTTTCTTGTATTCCTTCCACTTTTGCATGCTTCTTTTCCATCCTCTAAGTCATTCCTGCCTTATAAGCTCTGAAATCACTTAACACAAATATCACGGCATCGAATGGTAATAAGAGAGGTTTAAACAAAGAAAATTTAAGACCAAAGAAACATGTTTCCAATCATAGCACAAAATCAGGAAGAAAAATGTAAAACATGTGAATTCTATGAATAAGTGTGAGTTTAGTGGATAAAATCCACTCAATTAAGTACAAGATGTACCACAAAATAGTGGTGCATCAAATCTCCCCACACTTAAACATTAGCATGTCCTCATACTAAGCTCAAGAGAAGCTATAAGAGTGAAGAGGAATGGTAGAATGTATGAAATGCAACTTATCTGTATGAATGCAGTTATATGCAAAATGCTTTTACCTACTTGGTTAAAAGTAAACAAATCTTTTAAGAACAAATATGAACTGGATTTCACTAATTCAAATCACAAAATAAAATACAAGTAAACTTGCAGAAGAAAATAGCTTATGAAAGCCGGGAACAAAGAATCGAGCATCGAACCCTCACTGAAAGTGTATGCACTCTAATCGCTCAGGTGTTTAAGGTTCGACTCTCTCAATTCTCTACTAACCTTGATTTCTAAGGCTTGCTTTTCTTCTACCAATCAACACTAATTTGATGCACAAAATACACATATCAAGAGGTCTTTTAAGGGTTGTAATGAGGTTAGGGTCAAGGTAGGATTGTATTTGGCCAAGTGGACTAAAATCTGAATCCTTAATTAACTTAAACTTTCCACCTAACTTTAGACAATCCATGTAATCATAATACCACATCTAACTATCCATTAACCATGTTATCCACATATTCATGCATTCTAATTTCAAGTATAGTACATATGCATTGCTTTCACCATTTACTTTGGGGCATTTTGTCCCCTTTTACTTATTTGCTCTTTTTCTTTTCTTTTTCTCTTTTTCTTCTTTTTTTTTCTTTTTTTTATTTTTCTATTTTATTTTTTTAATAATTTTGTTTTATTTTCTTTTTCAATGCATATGATTAAGGTATTGAATGCATAAACATGTTCTTAACATTTTTGTTCATATTTTCTCAAGAATACATGATGCGGGCAGAAATTGGTGAATTAAAAATTATTAGAATATATGCGTTGCAAGTATAGTTCTTAACTCGCTAGAAATCCACCGCTCAATTTAGAAAGGTGTCACAGAAAATTAAAATTTAAAATACTGGGAGTATGAATCCCAGGTCGTCTCCCAACGAGTTGCAGGAAAGGGTGCTATTTTATTAATCAGATGTTTTCAAAAAGGTTTGAGTTGAGTAAACAGGAAATTAAATTGATGAAATTGAATAATGTAAATAAAAACCTTGACTGAAAGTTGATTACATGGAAGCCCTATTCTTGATGGAACACTCTTAAGATTAATTGACAATTGAGAGTTATTTCGTTTAGTTATCCTTTACTAAGTAAGGGAAGGTAAAACAAGTTGGAATACTGTTCTATCCACAAGTCCCAATCCATTCTTGGGAGGATTGGTGTCAGGAACTAGAGAGCAAACCAACAATAATCCAATTACAATCTTTCTCTTGAATCTTTCAACTCAAGGGTTCCTTTCAATCAACTCCCCATCAAGTTAGGGAACTACTCACTCATTGTAAAGGTAAAATTCATAGCATATGAAAAGTAATTAAAGAAAGACATTGTAAATAAAAATTAAAATAGTCAATTAAAAATAAAAAATGATCCTTGTATTAAGTAATCCTAAAAATATTCCAATGGTAAAATTAAGCAAAGCAAAGAACATGGAAGAGTAAACCAAGTAAAGAAAACGAACTAGAATGACGAAATCTTGATGAGGTAATAACTCTTCTCAATATCCCAATGCAAAAAAGCTAGAGAAACTAAAATCCTAAGAACTATCAATGTCTAGAAAGAAAAAAACCTAGGGGAGGAGTAAAACTAGATCTAAAAACTAAAACTTGTGTAGAATGAATGTTATCTTTGGTTTCTGCATGTTCTCTGGCTCTAGTCTGCTGTTCTGGGCCGAAAACTGGGTCAAAATAGGGTCCAAAATCGCCCCCAGCGAATCCTGCATATTATGCAGATCGCGCATGTCACGCGATCGTGTCATCCATGCGGACGCGTCATTCGCGCTTTTCCTCGCCATGCGTTCGCGTCGTCCACGCCTCCGCATCGCTCGTGCTTTTCCAGTCCCCGCGGTCGCGTGAGACATGCGGCCGCGTCACTGCGATTTCTCCTATTTTGTGCGGTCGCATGAGCCATGTGGCCGCGTCACTTCTTGCTGGTTATCTCCTCAATTTCTTGTGTTCCTCCCATTTTTGCTAGCTTCCTTTCCAATCTCCAACTCATTCATGCCCTATAAAGCATGAAACGCTTAACACACAGATCACGGCATCGAATAGAATAAAGGAAAATTAAAATGCATAATTAAAAGTCTCTAGGAAGCAGTTTTCAATCATGTAATAATTTCAGGAAGGAAATATAAATGCATGCTAAATTAATGAATAAGTGGGTAAGGATCATGATGAAACCACACAATATAAACCATAAAATAGTGGTTTATCAACCTCTCCACACTTAAACATTAGCATGTCCTCATGCTTAATTGAAGGAGATAAAGTAAATAAGTATGAACATGCAGAAACTCATGCAATGCAATGCAATCCTATATATATGAATGCAACTATATTATTCCTGTTCACTTGATCAAAAGTAAATAAGCTCTTCAAAACAATTACAAATCAAATTCTACTAATTCTATCATTATACAGTAAGACAGATAAAAGTGCAAGAAGATAGCTCATGAAAGCAGGGAACATGGAAATTCAAGCATTGAACCCTCACTGATGATGTATGTACGCTCTAATCTCTCTAGTGTATAGGGTAATCACTCTATCCTTCCCTAATCATGCTCTCTAACTTTTGTTCTTCTCCTAACCAATCAACAACAGTTAATATACCCATGCAAACATCATGAAGTCTTTTCAAGGTTGTAATGGGGCCAAGGTAGGTAGGGATACATGTATGGTCAAGTGAACTTATAAATTGAATCTTTAATTAACCCAAGCTTCAACCCAACCTATATAACTTGCATAACCTTAGAATTCATACCTAGCTACCCAGAATTCCCCTTTTACATTCCATACTCATGTATCAACTTTTTATTTTAATTTTTATCATATGTGCATTGATCTTTGAATTCTCAATTCAGCATTGGGGTAATTTTTGTCCCCTTATTTATTTATTGATTTTGTTAGACATAAAAATAAAAAAACACACAAGAATAAAATAATTATGGTTAAATAATGTAACCATGCATAAAGGCTCAAATCTTCACAGGTTGTGTGTTCTTTAGCTCAAACATCATGTTCCAAATACAACTTCAAGCGAATTTCTCATAAAATGTGATTAATTAGTGAAATTTTGTTCTAAAGATAGAGTCTTAGAAGAAACTTATTGTCTTTTCAATCAAGTAGAGCATGCATGCAACTAACCTATTACTATGCAATTTATCCTATTCTATAAAAGAAAGAAAAAACTAACTAAAATATCCTAATTTATTGGTTCTAGGGAAGGGAAATTACCTCCGGAAGTCAGGTACTGACCAACCTCCCCACACTTAAGGCTTTGCACCGTCCTCGGTGCCATCTGTCAGGAACAGGGGTGGGCTGGTCGCGGTATCTCCACAGTCGGGACCATCATGGCTCCTTGTGCTGGTAAAAGAAGTGGAGTCCGGGGTGTCTGAGTCCTTGAAGTGTCCCTTGAGTAGCTCCTTGAGGTGTTTGAATCGGCGCCAGTTACGGCGCTCTCTTAACTTCGCTTTCTGTTCTTGCCGATCCAACCTTTTGATTATCTGCTACAGTAGTTCATCAGTTGTAGGTGCTTGTGGTGTTGAAGAAGGAATATCTTCAACTGGAGCAGTAGGAAGGCTTGTAGTGGCTGCTGAAAGTCTGAGGTATTTCTCATTAGGGACATACTGATCATCCCGTGGGAGCATGGATTTGGTGTCTCCAGCTCTATAGAAGACTCCGGCTACTGAGACAAGATCTGAGACCAAGACGGAAAAAGGTAAGTTGCCCACAATTTGTACGTGTCCCATGGCATTCCGAATATGTCTTGGTAGATTCAGAGGCTGGTCTGTAAGGATGCACCATAATAGAACGGCCATGTCCGCAGTGAAGGAAGACTCGTAAGTGCTCGGAAAGACGTAATGGGACATGATCTGTGCCCATACGCGAGCCTCCAAGGTAAGTGCTGAAGCTGATATTCCCTTAGGGCAGGTAGGATGGTATCCGTAGATCCAACGGCTGCCAGGTAGTGCGATAACTCTGAGAACAGCTTCCCAGTCAAATTGGTACATCTGGCGCTTGAGTGCGGCTTCTTGAAAGACGTCCAATCCTTCTGAAATAGGGGGAAGACTCAAAGCTTGTTGAATAGCCTCTTCTGTAATGGGGACTTGCTTCTGACGGACAAAGACAGACTGCAGGGTAGGCAGGTAGAAGTTAGAGTAGAACTCGACTACCCAAGAAAGATTGACCTGCTTCTGTTGTCTCTGTAGGAATCCTCATTGTCTTCGTTCAATTTGCGGTTCAACAAAAGTAGCAATATTGGGCGGGAGGATAAGAAGGTGTTCGTTGTTGTAACTCCTTTCAGCCAGGATGGGGAACATATGCTCACAGTAGCGATTGGAAAATCACGCAGTGTCCTTAGCTCGAAAGGCTTTCTCCTTTTCATCAACCTTTATGATCCTCTTAACTCGTTTTGTTGAGAGCTTGACTGCAGTTGAAGAAGGCTCTGCCACTAGTGCTCTTTTAGTTCCTCTTCTTGCTGGAGGTTTGGGAGTAGCTTTCTCTTTTCCTTTCTTGGTGGCCATCCTGAAAAGGGAAGAGAGAGTAAATTGAATTCAAAGAGATATATAGCAATGAAGAGAACGAAAAAGGATGGTTATAAATGCACATTAAAAGGTCAATGATGTTAACACACGCTCATGAGTACATGTGAAAGATCATTAATGGAAAATAGTTAGTGCATATGATGACAAGTGAATGCAAGGTGTTTATTGGCATGCCAGCAAAGGGCATGAGTAGCATAGATCAAGCATCACTTTGTAGCAAACCATCACGTTTGTATTGACAATTAAATTCAATTAATATAATAGTAAAGGAAATTTGTGAAAAGCAAGCATTGAATAGTAGAATAACATAGAGAAGTGCATAATGCCATACGGGATTTTTCATAAACACATAGCATGCATGGTGAAGAAGGTATAGAAAGTAATAAAGTGAACATGCAAGCAACCCTTTAAAGAAAATAATATACAATTTCCAAACAATTTGCAACAATCCACAAGCATATAATGAAGAATAATGACTCAAATAAAATTCCAACACCATGTAAAAAGGAAAGAAGAAGAAAGAAAATATGAATAATAAAAAGAAAAAGAAAAGAAAAGAAAATAACATATAAAATAAGAAGAATGATAGAAAAGAAAAGGGTGAAGAAGAAAATAAAATCTTGTTAATGGAGGTGAGGGAGAGAGAGTGAAAGGTGAGATAGAAGGAAGAAGGGAGGAGGAAGAAATAAGGAGGGAAAAGAAAAATTAGGATTTGGAGAAGAGAAAGATAAGATATTTGGCAATTTAGGTTGAGTTGTGCGGCGCAAGCGACGCGATCGCATGGGGCACGCAGTCGCGCGACTTGTGCTTAAGGTGATGGACGCGATCGCGTCGGTCACGCGGTCGCGTGACCCAGTTTGTGCCAGTGGCGCGAGGGTTGCCTCGCACTCGCACAACTCTCTGTTCAAAATCATTAAATGCCAAATTTTAGGTGACGCGATCGCATGGGGCATGCGATCGCGTGAGTGGGCAGTTTATGGGGTACGACGTGGCCGCGTGGGGCACGCGGTCGCATGAGGGGGATTGCGCGTCCAGCGCCAGTCCAGCACCACTCTAGCACAACTTTCAGCTGTGCACCCTTTCTACGTCAAAAATCAGGGCACGCGGTCGCGTGGGAGGTCATTATGCCCATACGACGCGGATGCGTCGGCGACACGGTCGCGTTGGCTGTTTTGTGCCACTGGCACTCCTCCAGCCACGCTCCAGCGTGACTCTCTGTTCGTTTTTATTTTTCTCCCCTGTCCTTGCGACGCGGACGCGTCGCTGATGCGGTCGCGTCGCGTGGCATTTTTCTTTTCTTTTTTTTTTTAAAATAAAAGTATGTAAATGCAGATGCACGAAATCTACTAATAAAGAGAAGAGTTATTGAATAAGAAAACTAGAAATAGAGAAAAGAACGATCATACCATGGTGGGTTGTCTCCCACCTAGCACTTTGCTTTAACGTCCGTAAGTTGGACGCTCCACTAGCTCAGTCTTTGGCTATGTGGGGATCTTCCAAGAGGAAGATCTCGAGTTCCTTGTCTTTCTTCCGCTTTTCGCCATGGTACAGCTTTAAACGATGTCCATTAACTTTGATAAGCTCCGAGCTCGAAGGATGGCTAAGGTGATAAACTCCGTACGGTTCGGCCTTCTCTACTCTGTATGGACCTTCCCATCTTGATCTCAACTTGCCTGGCATGAGCCTCAGTCGAGATTTGTAAAGGAGGACCGAGTCCCCAAGTTGGAACTCTTTCCTCTTGATGTTCTGGTCATGTACAGCCTTCATTTTCTCCTTGTGTAGTCTTGAGTTCTCATAAGCTTCTAGGCGAAGGCTCTCCAGTTCTTGTAGTTGCAACTTCCTTTCAGCTCTGGCTTTCTCAATTCCCATGTTGCACTCATTGACTGCCCAAAAGGCTTTGTGCTCTATTTCCACCGGGAGATGACAAGCTTTTCCATAAACTAAGGGGAAAGGACTCATCCCAATAGGCGTTTTGTAAGCTGTTCTGTATGCCCAGAGTGCATCTTGTAGCCTGGTGCTCCAATCTCTTCTATGAGGCTTTACTATCTTCTGCAAGATACGCTTTATCTCTCTATTTGACACCTCGGCTTGCCCATTAGTCTGACGATGGTATGCTGTCGCAACCTTATGAATTATCCCATGCTTCTTCATTAGTCATGTTAGTCTCCTGTTACAAAAATCGGTGCCTTGATCGCTCACGATTGCTCGTGGGGATCCAAAGCGACAGATAATATGGTTTCTCACAAAGGAAACAACAGTGTTAGCATTATCAGTGCGGGTAGGAATTGCTTCCACCCATTTGGAAACGTAATCCACAGCTAACAATATATAAAAATAACCATTAGAATTTGGAAATGGACCCATGAAGTCAATGCCCCAAACATCAAAAATTTCACAGAAAAGCATATATTGTTGAGGCATCTCATCCCTCTTGGATATATTACCAAATTTTTGGCATGGGAGGCAAGATTTACAAAATTCAGCAGCGTCTCTAAAAAGAGTAGGCCACCAGAATCTACAGTCCAAGATTTTTCTAGCAGTTCTTTGAGGGCCAAAATGTCCTCCACTCTCAGATGAGTGACAGGCCTCTAAGATGGACTCGAATTCTAATTGAGGCATACACCGTCTAATTACCTAATCAGCGCCATATCTCCATAAATATGGGCCATTCCGTATATAATATTTAGACTCACTTTTCAGCTTGTCTCTTTGATGCTTAGAAAAGTTTGGAGGGAATGTGCGGCTAACTAGATAATTAGCTACAAGTGCATACCAAGGGGATACTTCAGATACTGCTTGCAGGTTATCAAATGGAAAATTATCATCTATAGGAGTAGAATCATCCTTAATGTACTCAAGGAGACTCAAGTGGTCTGCCACTAAATTCTGGTTACCACTCCTATCCTTTATTTCTAAATCAAATTCTTGTAATAGCAGTATCCAACGTATAAGCCTTGGTTTGGACTCCTTTTTAGATAATAGATACTTTAAAGCTGCATGGTCCGAATACACTACTACTCTAGTACCAAGTAAATAAGCTTGGAATTTATCCAGAGCAAAAACAATAGCAAGAAGCTCTTTTTCAGTAGTAGTATAATTGGACTGGGCAGCGTCTAAAGTCTTAGACGCATAAGCAATAACAAAAGGATCCTTACCTTCGCGCTGAGCCAGCGCTGCTCCTACTGCATGGTTGGAAGCATCGCACATGATTTCAAACGGCTGGCTCCAATCTGGTCCTCTCACAATTGGAGCTTGAGTCAAAGCGGCCTTCAGCTTATCAAACGCTTGCTTGCAATCTTCACTGAACTCGAACTCAATATCCTTCTGTAGTAATCTGGATAAGGGAAGTGCTACCTTACTAAAGTCCTTAATAAATCTCCTGTAAAAACCTGCATGGCCAAGGAACGAACGAACTTCCCTCACAGAGGAGGGGTAAAGTAAACTAGAAATAATATTCACCTTTGCTGGGTCTACAGAAATGCCATTATTAGATACCACATGTCCTAATACAATCCCTTGTTTTACCATAAAATGACATTTTTCAAAATTCAATACAAGGTTTGTATTAACACATCTATCTAATACTCTAGATAATCCATCTAAGCAAAGGCTAAAAGAATCACCATAAATGCTAAAATCATCCATAAAAACCTCCATACAGTCCTCAATAAGATCAGAGAAAAGACTCATCATACACCTTTGGAAAGTAGCTGGTGCATTGCACAAACCAAATGGCATTCTCTTGTAAGCATAAGTCCCAAAAGGACATGTAAAAGTGGTATTTTCCAAATCTTCAGGAGCTATATGAATCTGGAAATAACCTGTGTAACCATCTAAAAAGCAATAATGTGATTTACCTGACAGGCGATCCAGCATTTGATCAATGAATGGAAGTGGGTAGTGATCCTTACGGGTAGCTTGGTTGAGACGCCTGTAATCAATGCAGACTCTCCAAGCATTCTGAACTCTAGTTGCTATGAGCTCTCCATGCTCATTCTTCACTGTAGTGACTCCAGACTTTTTGGGCACCACTTGTACTGGGCTAACCCATTCACTGTCTGAAATGGGATAAATGATACCTACTTCCAATAGTCTAGTCACTTCCTTTTTGACAACTTCCAAGATAGTGGGATTCAATCTTCTTTGGGGTTGATGGACAGGTCTTGCTCCCTCTTCTAAAAATATTCTGTGCTCACATACTTGAGGGTTGATGCCTACTATGTCTGCCAAACTCCACCCAATTGCCTTCTTGTGCCTCCTCAGTACATCAAGTAGCTGCTCTTCTTGTTGAGAAGTAAGTTCCCTTGCAATGATAACTGAAAACTTCTGCTCATCTTCGAGACAAGCATATTTGAGATGTGGAAGAGGAGGTTTTAATTCCAACTTCTGATCATGGGCAGGCTCTGGATCGTCTAGAACTTGTGAAAATGCCGAAGTGCCCTCATTGTCAGTCAAGAGGATCCCCACACTTGGACCTTGTCCAGTATGCCTCTCTTCTAATTCTTCCTTGTGAACTGCAGCTACAGTTTCATCTATGACATCACACTGGAAGATAGAATGATCTTCTGGAGGGTTGTTTATGACTCCATTCAGATTGAAGATTACTATGCGGCCATCTATTTCAAAAGAGTATGTTCCTGAAAAAGCATCTAATTTGAATTTTGATGTCTTCAGGAATCGTCTCCCAAGTAGGATTGATGATGGCTTATCTGAGTTATTATGGGGCATCTCCAAGATATAAAAATCAGTGGGAAATGTAAGCCCATTATTGTTCACTAAAACATCTTCAACAACTCCAGCCACTGTAATAATGCTTTTATCTGCTAACACAAAACGAGTTGCCAACCTTTTTAAGGGAGGGAGCCTCAAAATATCATATATAAACAAAGGCATTATACTAACACACGCTCCTAAATCACACATGCAATCATAAATTACTACTCCACCAATAGTACAACTAACTATACAAGGACCTGGGTCACTACACTTCTCAGGTAATCCTCCTATTAAAGCAGATATGGAACTACCTAAAGGAATAGTTTCTAATTCATGAATTTTATCCTTATGTATACATAAATCTTTTAGAAACTTTGCATATTTAGATACTTGTTGAATAACATCAAAAAGAGGAACGGTTACCTCAACCTTTTTGAATATTTCTACCATTTTGGGATCGGGTTCCAACTGCTTCCTGGGCTTCCTTGCAAGTTGTGGAAATGGAATGGAAGTGGTGTTTTCTGCAGTGTCTGCGCCTCTTGGTACTTTCTCCTGTAGTTGGGCTTCTTCTTTTTCAGTTATGTCCTGTATGTCCTCTTCCTCTTCAACATCTTCTATTTCTACGACCTCTTCAGCTGAGGCGTGTTCTGGTGGGCTTGGCTCCTCCTGATTCCTCTCCTGCAGTGTGGTTCCGGACCTTAGGGTGATGGCATTAATGCCCCCCTTTGGATTGGGTAATGGTTGAGAGGGAATTCTAGTGGAACTTGAAGGTTGGTTATTGGAATTTTGCATGGATCCAATCTGTGATACAAGAGCTAGCAAAGTAGCGGTCAGACCATTCAGACTGGCATTAATGTTATTTTCCATGGTCTGTTGACTTCGCTCAAAAAATTTTAGTAACTCTTCATTAGGAGACGAAGAAGGGTGAGTAAATTGAGAGGTCTGCTGTTGGGTATTCTGTGGTCCTTGGGATTACCTCAGGTGAGGTGCTCTGTAAGGTTGGTTCTGCTGCCTGTTGTTGTTATTATTCCACCTCTGATTTCCCTGATTATCTCTGCCTCCTCTGTTATTGTTGTCCCTCCAATTCTGGTTAGAATTGTCCTGCCATCCATGGTTATTATTTCCACCTTGATTGTACCCTTGGTTAGGGCAGTCATAGAAGTTATGAGTAGATGCCACCATGTTGTCTTCCTGTTGGAGTTGCGGGCATTCATCAGTATAATGGCTATAATCAGCATAAATTCTGCAAACTCTCTGTGGGACTAACTGTTGGCCTTGCTGTGGTGAAAGAGGTTGAGCTTGCTGAACTTGTTGTTGATTCAATTGCATTTACTTCAGCAAGTTGGTTATTTCACAGATACTCTGAGTCAGAGCAGCAGTCTCTCTGCTAGAGGATACTTCTGCAATGGCTTTTGAATGGCCTTGCTTCTGTCTGTGGTTCCTAGTAGATTCAGCTAAGTCGCTGATCAATTGCCATGCCTCATTAGTGGTCTTGTACTTTTTCATAGACCCATTGCTAGCACTTTCCAATGTGGTCTTATCTTGGGGCCTCATACCCTGTGTGATGTAGCTGAGTAACACTATCTTGTCGATCATGTGGTGGGGGCATGCTTCCAGAAGACTATTGAAGCGCTCCCAATATTCAAAGAGAGTCTCGTTGTCATCTTGAACAATCGTGGAAATGTCTTTCCTCAGTTTATCAGTAACTTCAGATGGAAATAATTTCTCCAAAAACTCTTTTCTGAGCGTATCCCAGTTGGATACAATTGCTAGGGGTTGAGTGTAGTACCACTCTCTTACTTTTCCCTCAAGAAAAAACGGGAAAGCATTCAGCAGAATTGAAGTTTCATCTGTACCGTCACGCCTGACAGTGGAACAGGCTGCCTGAAAATCTCTCAGGTGCTTGATAGGCTCTTGAGCAGGTAAGCCATGAAACTTAGGCATCAAATTGAGCAGTGCGGTCTTTATTTCGAAATCTGTCGCCACCGCTGGGTGATGCGCTTGAAACGGTTGCATTGTAAAATCAGGGGCTATTTCCTCCTTGATGGTAACTCTTCTGGCTGCCGCCATGTTACCTGTACGTAAATCAACCGAATCAGTAGAACGGGGGCTGGTTTCTTCCTCAGATGGCATTTCAAATCCGCCCTCAGAGAGGACTAACCGACGCCGAGCTCGCCTTATTCGTGAGATGGTTCTTTCAATCTCAGGATCGAATACTGGCAAGCGTGGATCAGGAAGTGAACGCGTCATCTAGCGAAAGAAACATGCAGCTCATAGTAGCAAAATAAAATAAAATGCAAATAAATAAATTCTAATTAATAACTTTAGCACTCTATTGCAACTCCCCGGCAACGGCACCAAAAATTGATGCGGGCAGAAATTGGTGAATTAAAAATTATTAGAATATATGCGTTGCAAGTATAGTTCTTAACTCGCCAGAAATCCACCGCTCAATTTAGAAAGGTGTCACAGAAAATTGAAATTTAAAATATTGGGAGTATGAATCCCAGGTCGTCTCCCAATGAGTTGCAGGAAAGGGTGCTATTTTATTAATCAGATATTTTCGAAAAGGTTTGAGTTGAGTAAATAGGAAATTAAATTGATGAAATTGAATAATGTAAATAAAAACCTTGACTGAGAGTTGATTACATGGAAGCCCTATTCTTGATGGAACACTCTTAAGATTAATTGACAATTGAGAGTTATTTCGTTTAGTTATCATTTACTAAGTAAGGAAAGGTAAAACAAGTTGGAATACTGTTCTATCCACAAGTCCCAATCCACTCTTGGGAGGATTGGTGTCAGGAACTAGAGAGCAAACCAACAATAACCCAATTATAATCTTTCTCTTGAATCTTCCAACTCAAGGGTTCCTTTCAATCAACTCCCCATCAAGTTAGGGAACTACTCACTCATTGTAAAGGTAAAATTCATAGCATATGAAAAGGAATTAAAGAAAGACATTGTAAATAAAAATTAAAATAGTCAATTAAAAATAAAAAATGATCCTTGTATTAAATAATCCTAAAAATATTCCAATGGTAAAATTAAGGAAAGCAAAGAACATGGAAGAGTAAACCAAGTAAAGAAAACGAACTAGAATGATGAAATCTTGATGAGGTAATAACTCTTCTCAATATCCCAATGCAAAAAAGCTAGAGAAACTAAAATCCTAAGAACTATCAATGTCTAGAGAGTAAAAAACCTAGGGGAGGAGTAAAACTAGATCTAAAAACTAAAACTTGTGTAGAATGAATGTTATCTTTGGTTTCTGCATGTTCTCTGGCTCTAGTCTGCTGTTCTGGGCCGAAAACTGGGTCAAAATACGGTCCAAAATCGCCCCCAGCGAATCCTGCAGATTATGCAGATCGCGCATGTCACGCGATCGCGTCATCCATGCGGACGCGTCATTCGCGCTTTTCCTCGCCACGCATTCGCGTCGTCCACGCCTCCGCATCGCTCGTGCTTTTCCAGTCCGTGCGGTCGCGTGAGCCATGCGGCCGCGTCACTGCGATTTCTCCTCTTTCGCGCGGTCGCATGAGCCATGCGGCCGCGTCACTTCTCGCTGGTTATCTCCTCAATTTCTTGTGTTCCTCCCATTTTTGCTAGCTTCCTTTCCAATCTCCAACTCATTCATGCTCTATAAAGCCTGAAACGCTTAACACATAGATCACGGCATCGAATGGAAAAAAGGAGAATTAAAATGCATAATTAAAAGTCTCTAGGAAGCAGTTTTCAATCATGTAATAATTTCAGGAAGGAAATATAAATGCATGCTAAATTAATGAATAAGTGGGTAAGGATCATGATGAAATCACACAATTAAACACAATATAAACCATAAAATAGTGGTTTATCAATACACAACACCCAATTCTCAAACCAAATATTGGCAAACCCAATTTCCCCACACTTAATTCGTGAGCACTGTCACTAGTCTAAGCTAACTAAGGATTCAAATTAAGGACATTATTATTTTCCGCTTAGAGTTAATGATGTGCTAAAATAAAGAACAAATGGGGTAAAATAGGCTCAACATTGGTTTGCAAAGGATAATAAAAGGGTAAGGCCGTATGGGTATGTAAGCTCAGTGAAACAAAGGCCTCAATCATATAAGTGCATGCATACATCAAATAATAGAAATATATAATTAAGCAAGACAAAGATCACAATTTTAGAGAGAACAACACACACCAAAAAAATAAAATATTGGTTGATAAGATGCAACCAATCAAGTAGGCTCAAAATCTCACTGGTTTTGTGTGTTCGAGCTCTAAAACCATGTTCCAAATTAAAATTTCTTCAAACAAGTTTATCAAAAATTTTAATTAAAATTAGTGAAATGCTATAAAAAGTTTCTTGAAAAAGCATTCGTTACTTCAACCAAGCAGTGGTAGAATAGTAACCCAGAAACAAAGGTAGAGAAGAGGAAAAGAAGAGGAAAAAAAGAAAAATAACCCAGAAACAAAGGTAGAGAACAAATAAAATATGGTTGGGTTAATGCCAAATGATGAGGGTCTCAATTACATGGTAGCTACAACATGGAAGAGAGAAGACAGTAGAAGTAAACGGCATATCAATAGTGCAAAATTGCAACAAAGGGGAAGAGAGTGTGGGTAATGCAAGATAGTATAAGCTCATGTCAATGCAAAAGAAATACCGGTATTATAAAAATTAGCATTGACTTATGATTGATAACATCGAACAGTTTAAAACAAGTCACGAAGTACCAAAATAATTCAAGATGCACAGTTGAATAAAAAAATTTAATACCAATGGAAAAATAATAAATTTAGAAAAAAATAAAAATATGCACAAAATTAAAATGCAATGATTGAAAGTATGTAAATAAATTAAGTAAAATAGAATGAAAGTGAAGAAGGATGAGAAGTTAAAGAGATGAAGAAGAAAAGAAAGAAAGAAGGGAGGAGGAAAGGAGAGAAGATAGAATATGAGGGAGGGAAATTAAAAACGGGGCACGACGCGTACGCGTGCATCATGTGTACGCGTGAAAACTGAGTTGGCCGTTCGACGCGTAAGCGTCGCCCACGCGTACGCGTCGCCCACGCGTACGCGTGGGTGGTCTGAAAGTGAAATGATGCGTACACGTCAGGGACGCGTACGTGTGGGTGATTTTGTGCCTCTAGCACAGTACCAGCCCCAGACCATCATAACTCTCTGTTCAGTATGCTTTTATGCCGATTTTCATGCCCACGCGTACGCGTCGCTGACGCTTACGCGTGGGTTGAACTTTCTGCAGGGGACGCGTACGTGTGAGGTACGCATTTGCGTGGGGTGGCTTGTGCTTCACGCACCTCTCCCGCGCGTCTCTCACGCAACTCTCTGTCTAGTTGGGCAGGCACATACGACGCGTGCGCGTCGTTGACGCTTGCCCGTCGACCCCAATTTTTTTTTAATCTGAATGCAAAATGCAGAATACAGATGACTATGCAGAAATTATGAATGAAAATGAAAAAAATAAAATAAAACTAAGAACAAAAAGGAAAGAATATACCATGGTGGGTTGTCTCCCACCTAGCACTTTTAGTTAAAGTCCTTAAGTTGGACATTTGGTGAGTCCCTTGTTATGGCGGCTTGTGCTTGAACTCATCCAGGAATCTCCACCAATGTTTGTACTTCCAGTAACCTCCGGGGTCCCAAATTAGACGCATAAAGTCTTCAAGCAAGTTGAAACAAGTGACAAGGCCCCAAGAGTGTTGAATGTTAGAATGAATTCCGGGGTCCCAAACCTTGCTTTTGTACCCGTCTTTGTGCTGATCATCATTGTTCCAACCGGGTGGTAAGCAATCCGAATTCTCACTGAGGCATCCAAACAGCTTCCTAGACCCATACAATTGAGAATTATACCAACCCTTATACTTCAATTTGGAGCATGCAACTATATTGAACCTTGCAGGGCAACTCTTACCACTAACCATCTCCCTCTTACTCTAAAAGCCACAAAGAGCTCTAAGTTGCCCATCCATCTCAAGCAAAGCATATTCAAGTGGGCTAATTAAGCTTAGAGATGAAAGATTTACCCACTTGAATGAAGGAATGGACGGTGATGGCTTTGGGGGAGAGGTCTCCAACAACTTTGGCAAGGTGATTTCCAGCTCCATTCCCTTGAGCTCTTCCTTGACAACTTCCACCTCCTTGCAAGCTTCTTCAATTTCAACCTCTTCCTCTTGGTAGGTTTCTTCCAATTTGATCTCTTCTTCATTGTTCACCAAGGGCATGGGAGGTTGTGCTTCTTCTTCTTTAATCTCCATGTCAAGTCCAATGGAAGAGGGTTCAAATGTAGATAAGAATCCATCAACGATTGAATCCATCTCTTGATCATCCCCTTCAAAGTCTTCAACTATGATATACCTTGGAGGTTGTAAACCCTCCTCAACATCAAATTCAAACTCCTTAGAAGGGGGTTCTACGACTGGGCTTTCCCATGGATTTTCCGCATCTCCTAAGTCTTCAACCACTTCTTCCTCTTCAATAATTCTGGCTTCCTCCACTTATTCCAGTACAAAGTCATGCTCCTTACTGTCCACCAGAGTTTCTAGTGTCTCCTTCACGCTACGTTCTTCATTAGATTCTCCACATGAAGCCATGGGGGTTCCTTGAGTGTCCGAACGTCTGGAAGGTAATTGATTTATTACTTGCTCAAGTTGATGAAGGGTTGCATGAAATTGATCTACTGTTTCCTTGAGGCGAGCCTGTGATTCTTGGGTCGGTGGATATGGACATGGTGCATATGGAAGTGGTGGTTCTTGGGGGTAATTGGATTGGAATTGGGGTGGATAAAGGTTAGAGTCATATGGAGGTGAATGGTTGTAGATGGCTTGTGAGTATGGTGGATCAAAGCTATGTTAAGGAGGTAGTTCATTGGCATATGATGGAGCTTGCTGGTAACTACAAGGGGGTCCACCATATCTATCATCTTGGTACGCACCTCAGAATGGCTCTTGACCATAGTAATTTGGTGGAGGTGGTTTATCACGAAGGGGTCCCCCATGACTATTGTCTTGGCATGCATTGTAGAATGGTCGTTGTCTATGGTATCTTGGAAGGTGTTGTTGCCGAAAGGGTTGATCAGATACTCGTGGCTCCTTACATCTATGATTGTTTCGACCTTGATACATGTTCCTGTTATAGCTTCCATTCCTTTCAACAACATCAGAACCAAACTCAAAGCGACGGGGGTGAAAACTCATAGTAGCTAATAAAAATTTAAAAAACAAAAATAAAAACAAATAAACAAGCAAAATAAAATATTTACAATAACCAATAATAAGGCACACATTTGCAATTCCCCGGCAACGGCGCCATTTTAACGATCTGATTTTCTGTCGGTAAAGAATTCACAAATAAATTCCCGTTGTAAGTATAGTTTCTAAACCAACAAAGAATCCTTTCGTACAAAAATTTAGTTGTCACACGTAACAAACCCCTAATAAAATTGAAAATCGAAGTATTTAAACCTCGGGTCGTGTTCTCAAGGAATTGCAGGGAGGTGTGTTTATTATTGGTTATGGAGAAAGTATCTTTTTGGGTTTTTTAAGATAAGAAGCAACAATAGTAAATGGCAATGGAAACAAACTAACTATAAAAACTCTTGGCAAGGTATGAGAACTGAAAATCCCATCCTAGTTATCCTTATCAGGTGTGATGAGAATTGTTTATTGCTCCCACTTAGTTAACCGTTACTAAATAAAGGAAAGTCAAGTGGACTAATTAATCCGATTCCTCAAGTCCTAGTCAACTCCTATGGAAAGACTAGCTTTAGAGGGATCCAAATCAATCAGCAAATTCCAATTTTCAATCAACAGGTGAGTTTGATAACACAAGTGTCACCAATTACTCCACCAAAGCCAAAAGGAGAAAAATCCAAATTATTTATATTATAAATAGAAGAAAGCAATCATAAATCTAAAATACCTCAAATTGCATTTAAACATAAATTTAAATCTAACATGGGAAGGTTCATAAGCCAATTTGGCAACATAAGTAATTAACAAGTAAAAGCATTAGAGTAAATAAAAGTAGGAGAGAAACATAAATTAAAGAAATATTGAACCTGGATTGATGAAATAACCATACTCTAAGAGAAATCCTAATTGTAAAACCTAAGAGAGAGGAGAGAGCCTCTCTGTCTAGAAAACTACATCTAAAACCTAAAATTGTGAATTATTAATGTTATCTATGAATGGATGGATTCTCCCACTTTATAGCCTCTAATATGTGTTTTCTGGGCCAAAAATTGGGTCAAAAATAGCACAGAAATTTCCCCCAGCGATTTTTGATACGTACAGGTCGTTGCAAAGTCACGCGTGAGCATCGTCCACGTGTTCGCGCGGATTGAGTTTTTGCCAGGTCATGCGTGCACGTGATCCACGCGTGCGTGTCACCTATCTTCGGAGCAGCTATGAAAAATTATATATCGTTGCGAAGCCCCAGATGTTAGCTTTCCAACGCAACTGAAACCACCTCAATTGGATATTTGTAGCTCAAGTTATTGTCGAATTAGTAGCAAGAGGTCGGGCTGGACAGCTTTAGCAGTTCCTTCAATTTCTTGTATTCCTTCCACTTTTGCATGCTTCTTTTCCATCCTCTAAGTCATTCCTGCCTTATAAACTATTAAATCACTTAACACAAATATAACGGCATCGAATCATAATAAGAGAGGTTTAAACAAAGCAAATTTAAGACCAAAGAAACATGTTACCAATCATAGCATAAAATCAGGAAGGAAAATGTAAAACATGTGAATTCTACGAATAAGTGTGAGTTTAATGGATAAAATCCACTCAATTAAGTACAAGATGTACCATGAAATAGTGGTGCATCACAGGTGCGTGACATAGAGGAAATCAAGCACTCCATTGGATCTTCCAGAAGGAGTGGTGGCTGCCCTCACTAAAATGGATTCGTTCCCTTTAATCCTCTTTTGTTTATGTTATTTTCTGTTTTCCATGTATTTTGTTTTATTATCTATTTCTAGAGTATGATCATCTGTCTTTATGTCTTAAAGTTATGAAATATTCCATGTATCTCGCACCTAACTTAAAAGAAAATTATTTTATTGAAAAATAAGTAAGATGCATGAATTTCAAGTAATATATTAAGAATAGTTCAATTATTTGATGTGGTGGCATTGCTTTTGTTTTCTGAATGTATGAATGAATAGTGCATATTTGATATTGGAGTAAAGAATGTTGGCTCTTGAAAGAATTATGATAAAAGTGAAGTATTATTGGTAATATGAAAAATCCAAAATTTGATTCTTGAAGCAAGAAAAAGCAGAAAAAAGGCAATATATGCGAAAAAAAATATAGCAGAAAAAGAAATAAAAAGAAAAAAAAAGCGAAAAAAGCCAATAGCTCTTTAAATCAAAAGGCAAGAACAAAAAAAAACCAATAAGCTCTTTAAACCAAAAGGCAAGATCAATGATCCAAGGCTTTGAGCATCAATGGTTAAGAGGGCCTAAAAGAATTATCTTAGCATAAATAGTTCAAATGAGCTACTTCCCTAACTATATGCTTGTGGTGTAAAGGTGTCAAGTGAAAAGTTTGAGACTGAACAGTTAAAGTCGTGATCCAAAAACAAAGAGTGTCCTTAAGAACTCTAGACACCACTAGTTGGGGATTCTAACAAAGCTGAATCACAATCCGAAAGGGTTCACTCAGTTAAGTGTCTGTGGCATTTATGTATCCGGTGGTAATACTGGAGAACAAAGTGCTTAGGGTCACAGCCAAGACTCTAAAGAAGTTGTGTTCAAGAATCAAAAAGAACTAAACTAGGAGAGTCAATAATATCATCTGGATTCTAAATTCCTAAAGATGCCAATCATTCTGAGCTTCAAAGGAAAGTGAGATGCCAAAACTGTTCAAAAACAAAAAGCAACTAGTCCCGCTCATCTAATCGAAACTGAGTTTCATGGAGAACTCTGAGATTTATTGTATCCTTCTCTTCTTTTTATCCTACTTTGTTTTTGGTTTCTTGGGAACAAGCAACAGTTTAAGTTTGGTGTTTTGATGAGCGGATATTTTATACGCTTTTTGGTATTGTTTTCATATAGTTTTTGTTATGTTTTGTTTAAGTTTTATTATGTTTTCATAGGTTTTAGTGCAAAATTCACATTTTTTTATTCTACTTTGAGTTTGTGTGTTTTATGATAATTTAAGGTATTTTCTAGCTGAAATTGAGGAGCTTGAGCAGAAGTCTAATTCAGAAGCAGAGAAAAGACTGCAGATGCTGTCAAGATCTGACCTCCGTGCACTCGAAGGAGCTTTTCTGGAGCTAAAGAAGTCCAAATGACGCTCTCTCCACGGCTATGGAAAGCTAACATCCAGGGATTTCCATAAATATATAATAGTCTATACTTTGTTTCGGAAATGAAGGCCCAAAACTAGCGTTCAATGCCAGCCACCAGCCCTATTCCTGGCGTCCAGCGCCCACAAAGGAGCAACTGGAGTTCAACGCCCAAAAGGGGGTCCCTAGCCAGCGTCAACGCCCCTAAGGGACACTAGCACGTGGAAGACACTCAAGCTCAGCCCAAACACTCACCAAGTGGTCCCCAGAAGTGGATTTTCAAACAATCAACTTAGTTTAACTTATTTCTGTAATCCTTAGTTATCAGATTAGTATATATAGGAGAAGATCACCCTTGTTTAAGATCTTCAACCTCATCTTTGCCCCATTCAAACCTTTCATTATATTTTCTGCACAGCATGAGTCACTAAACCTCCTAGGTTAAGGTTAGGAGCTCTGCTGATTTTCATGGATTAATAAAAGCACAACTGTTCTATTCAATTCGTGTGTGACTTTATTCTAAGATGTATCTTCGTTCTTCAACCTTATGAATGAGATGAATCGTGACACTCATCCTCATTCTACATGGGTTCAATGTGAGTCCTTGACAGGAGATTACTGAACTATAAGCTTGATTATACATCTCTTAGACGGCTAATCTACGACTTCGTTGGGGACTTCTTGAAACACCAGTTCAGCCGAGGTATGGATTGATTAGAGTATTTGTGGTAGAGGCTAGAACCAAAGGTGCAGCATTCCCTGATCCAGAAGATTTGACCTTGTCTGTGGCATTTTGAGTAGGATCATCAAGGGGGATGAACTGTAGGAGCTTCACCCTCATTCAGATTGGACACACACTAAACCTGGCGTTCAGGCTGAGAGAGAAAAATTGGCGGCCATTGAACCGGCGTTGATCACTTATAGCCTACCATGGAAAGAACCACTCACAGTTGGAGAAAATAGTAAGAAACGTTGAACCAGAAGAATGAAGCATCTCCGAGGCCTCAACCATCTTCTTATCATTGAATTCACAACTACTGAGTAAATTTATCTTTATTTAGTCTTTATGCATTTTTCACAACATAACTCTTTTCTGATCACCTGACTAAGATCTACATGGTTTTCATAGCTTGATTCAAGCCAACAATCTCTGTGGGATCGACCCTGACTCACCTCAGGTATTACTTGGATGACCCAGTGCACTTGCTGGTTTAGTTGTGCGAGTTCTTATTTCGTGCACCACAATACATAAATGTGATTCTGCACAAGAAAGCTTCTAAAATAGAATAATTGCATCTTAAATTAATTATAACAAAATAAAAATTCAGCTAATACAAACTAAGCTCAAATCTACCTGTAGTTCACCAAATCTTAGCAATTTGCTACTTTATTGGCGAATGCGTGCATCACCAAAGTAACTAAGTTACTCATCTAAGCATGGATTGGATAGAGGCCTGTTTGAGCCAAAGCGGAAAAACCCTAATTAAATTAGAAATTGTAATATCGAACCCTAATTAAATTTAACACAGGCTAACGATTAATAATTCGGGATTTGGAACCCTAATTTCCTACATTAGAAAAAAATTAAAGCCTACCTATTGTGATGATGGAGCGTGAATTGAGCAGCGATGGATAGAGCTAAGGTGGCATGAGCAACAAATGAGCATGACGGGGAGCACAAGAAAGCAGTAGAGGAAAGAGAAGTAGAGGAGCAGATGCGATGAGAGCGATGGTGGAGGGAGCTTGTGCAAAAAGGGGAGCAGTAGAGAGATCCCATACGACGATGTGACGAAGGGAGCAGACATGACGAGACTAGTGACGGATGGAGCTCGTGTGACATGAGCGATGACAAAGATAGCTCGTGCGACGTGAGCAGTGGCAGCGTTAGCGGCGGAGGAAACTCGTGCAAAGGAAAAATCACATTTTCGATTGTGAGCTCGTGCGACACAAGCAGCAATGACGGAAGAAGCTCGTACGACAGAGAGAGGAGTTGTTTTACTTGTGTGCGAGTGTGTGAATGAAGCTCGAGGGATTGTGTTTAAGTTAGGGTAACTCAAATTTGCGACAGATTTACTAATAGATTACAAACAGGTTTTCGGTCGGTGATAAGTTTAAAATTAAAATTTTAATTTTATCGACATAATTACCAATAGATCTCATAATTTTTCGGTAATTTTGTGGGAAAGTTTTTTTTTTTTACCGACAGAAAATCCATTGAAAATATGTGAATATTTTTTACAATAAACTTCTGCCTTCAAAATCCATCTGTAATCTCCTATTTTCTAGTAGTTTTATCACACTCTTAATTTGGATGAAATGCAACTATATGATCCTTTTAACCTTAGTGATGGAAAATATTACAACACGGATGACGGTGTAGAATTTCGAGTGGGCCACAGATTTAGGAGTAGAGATATTATTCTTATGGCAGCGAAGAACTACAGCATTCGAAGGACAAATGACAACCTGGTACTGTGTAGGAGGAGTTTGCTGTGGGGGCGGTGGAGGGGGGACTATCTAATAGGCTGGTGATGCACAGAAACTTGTCTCTCAACAATTTTCCTTCAGCAAGTATACCGAATTGTCGTCAAGTAAAAACTCACAATAGAGTGAGGTCGAATCCCACAGGGATTGATTGGTCAATGAAAGGGGTTTAGTTGTTCATAGCTCTGGAAATCGAAAACAAAGATGGAAAATACATTATGAAAAGTAAAACTAGAAGTGCAGAAAAAGTAAAATTATACAGAGAGTAGTTCTCCAATTTCCAACTCCCCACAAAAGCTCCTTTCTAATTCAAAACTACCCCTATATATACTACTCTTCTGATCTTCTAGTTGGTTCTTCAAGTCTTGGATATGGGCCTTTGGATCTTGAGTTTGAAGCAGTTATCCTCTTCAGTGGGCTTAGCTTTACTTGCAGAGAGAAAGTGTGAAGTAGGCAGGGTGTTTAGCTCAGGACGTTAGTGGCGTTAACGTTAAGTGAGAGTGTGGGTTCGAGAACGTTAGTGACAATCACCTTTTTCACTAACGTTCCTAACCCAGGGATGATCCACGTTAACTTCAACGTTAGTGGCACCAACGTGACCACTAACGTTGCCTCTTGGTCCTTCGCATACGTTATTGGGACTCATCTTTTCCAATAACGTTAAGAGTCCTCCCTTCCCCCTACGTTAGAGTCCACGTTAACTTAGTTAACGTGGCTCTTAACGTAGGCTTGCCAATCCTTCAAGAACGTTAGTGACACTTACCTTTGTCACTAACGTTCCAAGATGCCCCTACTTCCCACGTTAGAGTCCACGTTAACTAGGTTAATGTGGCTTCTAACGTGGTGTTGATAGCCATCTCCAACGTTAGTGACACAGGTGAGTATCACTAACGTTGGCTCATCATCTCCTTTATCCATGTTAGCTTCCACGTTAACTAAGTTAACGTTGGAGCTAACGTTGCTCATAGTGGCTTGTGGTGGTACATCCCAACGTTAGTGACAAAGGTAAGTGTCACTAACGTTGGCGATCACTTGCTTTCTCCACGTTAGCTTCCACGTTAACTAAGTTAACGTGGCAACTAACGTGGCTTATTGTGGCTTGGCCAACGTTAGTGACAAAGGTGAGTGTCACTAACGTTGGCTTCTCTTTTGCTTCCCAACGTTAGAGTCCACGTTAACTGAGTTAACGTGGCTCTTAGCGTGGCCACTTATGAGCTTGGTCCAACGTTAGTGACAAAGGTGAGTGTCACTAACGTTGGCCTTATTTCTTTCTTCCACGTTAGAGTTCACGTTAACTTAGTTAACGTGACTCTTAACGTGGGCTATTATGGCTCTCGAGGACGTTATTGGCGATTACTTTTCTCATTAACGTTGTAAGCTAGCTCCCATTCCACGTTAGTGGTCATGTTAGTTAGACTAACGTGGCTGCTAACGTGGTTCTTCCTTGCTTCCTTTGTCCTAAAATTAAACAATAAAGTGCATCAAAGTTCTAATCCAAGTCATGAGACATGCATCATCCAATTTGTCATATAATTCATGCAAAATTCTTATGAAATCATGTAAAGTGCACCATGTTTGCTTGAATCAAGATGTAAGTGAAATTTTACCCAAAACTTGCTTATTTCCTAAGAAAATGCATGAAACTACCCTAAAATAGTAAAGAAAAGGTCAGTGAAACTGGCCAAAATGCCCTGGCATCACAACACCAAACTTAAAGCTTGCTTGTCCCTAAGCAAGTACTGGAATAAGAGAATGATGAATTGAATGCTAAGAGGTCATGGGGTGTGTTTCAAGCATATGATTCAGGACAGATAGTTGCCTTCCCACCTTATTGGTGAACTAACTTAGCTAATCTATTATCACACCATAAAATTAGGAACTTACTCCACAACTTGAACTCCCCTCTGGTCTTTGATAACACACATTCTCTTTTTATTTGATTAAAAAGGAGACAAGCATACAAGTAGGCAAGGTGAAGATGTAGCAGGTATCGTGGACAGCACACATATGACAAAAGCAAAACAAACATTAAACTACAATGATTTAAACTAATGAGTAACTATTAATCAAGGTCCTTCAGACTTCCAATTCTTAGCATTTCAAGTATATGGAGTTAAGTAACAACACAACCTTCGGGTGATGGTTTCTAGCTGTCCCCTTGTTATCCTCATCCATAATTTTTTCTCCTTCACTTCCTTGGATGATGGTGCACCATTTCCTCAGAAGGTTCCTGCAAAGTTATTAGAAGTTGCTTGTTCTCAAAACACTTGAGAAATAGTTAGCTCGCATGTATGCTTGTGAATTTCTGAACTTAATTTGGTGTGTGAACACCAGACTTAGTTCCTTGCCTAGTAGACAGATTGCATACTTGCAGAGAGCCTCATAGGTTATTACTAACACAAACAACTATTGACTAAAGACTAAACTCCTGCTAAGTGGTTCCCTTGATTGGTTGGAGCTAGCAGTTGGCCATTGGAGTGTAGTGTGATTCTAATTAATATCTTTGGTGGAACACCAAACTTAGAATCACACTTTCACTCTTGGATTTGTTTTGGTGTGGAACACCAAACTTAGCTCCTCGCAATATAGGGGAAACAACTTGTGATCTTTATTGAAATGACAATGAAAAAAGAAACTACCTCAAGTTGGGTTGCCTCCCAACAAAGCGCTCTTTTAGCGTCGCTAGCTCGACGATTCCTCCATTACTTGAGAAGATACTTCACTTTGGGGTTTTCCCCCATGTTGCCCATATAGTGTTTGAGCCTTTGTCCGTTCTGATGCATGGAAAACTTATCTCGCAACAATTTTCCTTCGGCAAGTGTACCGAATTTGTCGTCAAGTAAAAACTCACAATACAGTGAGGTTGAATCCCACAAGGATTGATTGATCAAGAAGTGTCACTAACGTTGGCTCCATTTCCTTTCTTCCACGTTAGAGTTCACGTTAACTTAGTTAACGTGACTCTTATCGTGGACAATGATGGCTTCGACTTAGGTTCATTCCTGGCTTTCAGACCTTTATCATGTCCTAGAATACTCACTGTGATTTCATCCCATGAGACTTTTATTCATTGATCATTTTGTTGTTATTTCAGGGCTTATTATTGTTCTTAGGGCTAAGTGTTCTGTGAGGGGGCAACTCTTTAAAATAAGCTTTCATCCAACACTCCTGAACTAGTTGGTTCAAGGTGCTAGGTGTTGAAGCACCCCTAAGGACTTACTTGCTCAAGTCTCTCCCCCATACATACACACCACAGGCATATAGTTTATTTATTTTCTTTTCTTGAGACCTTGGTGTCCAGCACCTCTTTGGGTTACTAAATGCTCTGTAGTGAGGGTTACTCTTGATAGTGGACTTTCAGCTGATAATCCCGAGTTAGTTAACCCAAGTTACCAAGTGATAAGGCACCCCTAAGAGCTTATTCATCCAAGTAGATCCCTCACACAGGAACACCACAGACACATGCCTCAAGATTAAAAACCATTGGTGCCTAGCCTTATTGCTTGTTCTTTTTTCTTTTATTCATCAACTTTGATTGTTCTTTCCCTTTTTCTTGTTAGGATTTTCTTATTTAGCTAGTCTCATGAGGTGTATCTCAAGCATAGTATTCATGACAGATAGTTGTCCTCCCACCTTATGGTTGAACTAACTTAGCTAACTTATGATTATACCATAAACTCATGAACTTACTCCATAGTATGAACTCTTCTCTGGTCTTTAAAAACACTCATTCTCTTTTCATTCGATTCAAAGGGACAGGTATACAAATAAGCAAAGTCAAGATGCAATGACATAGAGACTAGCACACAGAGACCTTCTTCAACACCAAAAACTTAAAAGACAGAATTGAAAAAGGTTCCAACTATGAGTAACTATTAATCAAAAGTGCATTCGGACTTCCAATTTTTAACAATTCTGAGTATAATGGAATTGAGTGACAATACAACCTTCGGGTGATGATTTCTAGTTGCCCTCTTTCTTTGTCATCATCCTAGTCCCTGCTACTTCACTTCCTTGGGTGAAGGTGCACTATTTCCTCCTAAGATTCCTGCAAAGTTATTGGAAGTTGCTTGTTCCCAAAGCACTTGAGACATAGTTAGCTTGCATGTGTGCTTGTGGCTTTTGAACTTAATTTGGTGTGTGAACACCAAACTTAGTTCCTTGCCCAGTACAAAACATTGCACATATGCAGAGAACCTCATATCTTGTTGTTAATACAACAATTATTACTAAAGTCTAACTCATCTAAGTGGTTTCCCTTGATTGGTTGGAGCTAGCAATGTGTTTTGGGAGTGGGGTGTAATTCTAACTAATGTCTTTGGTGGAACACCAAACTTAGAATCACACTCTCACTCTTGACTTGTTTTGGTGTAGAACACCAAAATTAGCTCCTCGCAATACAGGAGGAAACAACTTGTGATCCTTATTGAAATACAGATGAAAAGGAAACTACCTGAGGTTGGGTTGCCTCCCAACAGAGCGCTCTTTTATCGTCGCTAGCTCGACAGTTCCTCCTTTACTTGAGATGGTAATTTACTCTGGGGTTTTCCCCCATGTTGCCCAGATAATGCTTAAGTCTTTGTCCGTTCACTGTGAAAGTCCTCTCTGAATCTTCATCCATGATTTCGATGTGTCCATATGGTGAAACTTTTGTGACAAGAAAAGGTCCGGACCACCTTGATTCGAAACTCCTGGGTGCAAGATGCAGGTCATGTCTTCTCTTTGCCTTCTCTTTATACATCTTGGTATTTTCATGGGCTTGTGACCTGAATTCCTCCATCTCTTGTAGCTGCAAGATCCTCTTTGCACCAGCCGCAATGCTGTCAAAATTTACTATCTTGATAGCCCAGAGAGCTTTGTGTTCCAGCTCCAGTGGTAAATGACAAGCTTTCACATACACTAGTTGATATGGGGACATTCCAAGTTGTGTTTTGAATGCTGTTCTGTATGCCCAAAGAGCATCATCCAGCTTCTTCGACCAATCCTTTCTTGATGCGCCCACAGTCTTTTCCAGAATCCTCTTGAGCTCTCTATTGGATATCTCAGTTTGTCCACTTGTTTGGGGATGGTAAGGTGTGGCTACCTTGTGTTTTACCCCATATCGTAGGAGAAGAGCTTCTAGTGGTCTGTTACAAAAATGGCTCCCTCCATCACTGATAAGTGCTCATGGGACTCCAAACCGGCTAAAGATATTCTTCCTGAGGAAGTTCATGACTACCCTATTATCATTCGTTGGGGTTGTAATAGCCTTTACCCATTTGAAAACATAATCGACTGCTACCAAGATGTATTTGTTTGCATATGAGTTTGGGAATGGTCTCATGAAATCGATTCCCCACACATCAAACAATTCTAGTTCCAAGATGAAATTTTGTGGCATCTCATTTCTTTTGGGCAAGTTTCCAGATCTTTGGCATTCATTGCAGCTTTTTACTAGTTCTTTGGCATCCTTGAAAAGGGTAGGCCAAAAGAATCCGCTTTGTAACACCTTAGCTGCAGTTCTATCTCCTCCAAAGTGGCCTCCATAGCATGAGCCGTGGCAATTCCATAGGACCTCTTGTCCTTCTTCTTCCGAAACACATCTTCTAAGGATTCCATCTGAACACTTCTTAAATAGATATGGCTCATCCCAGACAAAGTACTTTGCATCATTCATGAGCTTCCTTTTTTGATGTTTATTGATCTCTGGAGGCAATGCCCCAGTTGCCTTGAAGTTTGCAATGTCTGCGAACCATGGTGCTTTGTGAACTAGCATTAACTGCTCATCAGGGAAGAACTCGTTCACACTTGTATCAGGTGTTCCACCTTTATCATGAGGAATCCTGGATAGGTGATCTGCTACCTTGTTCTCCACTCCTTTCTTGTCTCTGATCTCAATATTAAATTCCTGCAACAATAAGATCCATCTTATTAGTCTTGGTTTTGATTCTTGCTTGGAAAACAAATATTTAAGTGCTGTGTGATCTGTAAAAACAATCACTTTAGCACCAATGAGATATGATCTAAACTTGTCAAATGCAAAAACTATTACCAGCAACTCCTTTTCAGTAGTGGTATAATTTCTTTGAGTATCATTAAGGACTTTGCTCGCATAGTATATCACATGGACTAAGTTATCTTTCCTCTGTCCCAACACTGCCCCAACTGCAAAATCAGATGCATCACACATCAATTCAAATGGTAAATTCCAATCAGGTGGGGAAATGATAGGAGCAGAGGATAGCCTCATTTTCAAAATTTCAAAGGCTAACATGCATGTTTCATCAAAGATAAATGGTGTATCTGATACAAGGAGATTGCTTAAGGGCTTGGCTATCTTTGAAAAATCTTTAATAAACCTTCTGTAAAAACCAGCATGTCCTAAAAAGCTCCTAATTACCCTGACATCACTGGGTGGAGGCAGTTTTTCAATAAGTTCTACTTTGGCTTTGTCAACCTCAATGCCTTGGTTAGAAACTTTGTGACCAAGGACTATTCCTCCTGTCACCATAAAGTGACATTTCTCCCAGTTCAAGACTAGATTGGTCTCTTGGCATCTTTTCAATACCAAGGCGAGGTGATGTAGGCAGCTAGGAAAGGAATCTCCGAATACCGAGAAATCATCCATAAAAACTTCAATGAATTTTTCTATCATATCTGAAAAGATAGAAAGCATGCAGCGTTGGAAAGTCGCAGGTGCATTACATAGCCCAAATGGCATGCCCCTGTAGGCAAACACTCCATATGGGCAAGTGAATGAGGTTTTCTCTTGATCTCTGGGATCAACCACTATTTGGTTATATCCTGAATAACCGTCGAGAAAATAATAATAAGCGTGCCTTGCGAGTCTTTCCAACATCTGATCCATGAATGGAAAGGGGAAATGATCTTTTCGCGTAGCCTCGTTGAGCTTCCTGTAGTCTATGCACATCCGCCATCCTGTGACTGTCCTTGTAGGAATTAGTTCGTTCTTCTCATTGGGAACCACGGTAATTCCTTCCTTTTTTGGGACGACATGCACGGGGCTAACCCAGGGGCTGTTTGAGATTGGGTAAATTACCCCCCTTGCCATAACTTCATAACTTCCTTCTGTACTACTTCCTTCATGATTGGGTTCAGCCTCCTTTGGGATTGAATGGATGGTTTGGCATCATCTTCCAGCAGTATCTTGTGCATACATATGGCCGAACTTATCCCCTTCAAGTCAGCAAGAGTCCAACAAATGGCATCTTTGTGATTTCACAATACTTTGAGCAGTTCATCCTCTTGATCTTGGCTGAGGCATGAGCTTATAATTACTGGGTAATTTTCATCTTCTCCTAAGTATGCATATTTGAGATAGAGTGGCAATGCTTTGAGTTCAAGTTTGGGTGCTTCTGACTTTTCGTTCTCTTCCTTTGGTGCACCTTGTATTTGAATCTCTACTGTTGCAACCTCTTCACTAAACGTAGGTTCCTCCTCTATTATACCTTCAGGTTCTTCTTCTTCAAAGTTTTCCTGCACTGCGTCTTCAAGTGAGTCCAACCTCATACACTCTCCCATTTGCTCTGGTGGGTAACTCATGGCTTTGAACACATTGATCGTCATCTTTTCATTGTGTAATCTCAGGGTGAGATCTCCTTTTTGTACATCAATGACAGCTCTAGCAGTGGCCAAGAATGGCCTTCCCATGATGATGGAAGCCTTGGCTTCCTCCTGCATATCCAGTACTACAAAGTCTGTTGGGAAGATAAAATCTCCCACTTTCACCAGCAAATCTTCTACGACGCCATGCGGGAACTTGAACGATCGGTCTGCCAATTGTAAGGCCATCTTTGTTGGTTTATCTTCCTCAATCTTCATCTTTCTCATCATGGCTACCGACATCAAATTGATGCTGGCTCCCAAGTCACAAAGAGCCTTTTCCACTGTGATTTCCCCTATAATACAAGGGATCTGAAAACTCCCGGGATCCTTCAATTTCTGAGGTAGTTTGTGCTGAATGATAGCACTACATTCTTTGGTTAGTATCACAGTCTCGTTGTTCTTCCAGCTTCTCTTCTTAGTCATGAGCTCCTTCAAGAACTTGGCGTAGAGTGGCATTTGTTCTATTGCTTCAGCAAAGGGTATGTTGATTTGCAGTTTCTTGAAGATTTCCAAAAATCTCGAAAACTGATTGCCATCCCCTTTCTTCTTTAATTGCTGAGGGTATGGAACTCTTGGGGCATCTGGCTTCAGCACTCCTTCCCCTTTTTGTGAACTCAGATTAGGAACTTGAGCTCCATCCTGCTCTTCTTCCTCTTTATCTGATTCCTTTTCTTGTGGTTTCTGGGGGATTTTCTTCAGTTCCTTCCTACTCCTAAGAGTGATAGCCTGGCACTCCTCCCTTCGTGTTAAGCTAGTCTTGCTGCGAAGGTTGTGGCTTGGAATTTGCTTGAATAAGTAGCCAATTTGTGTCTCTAGTTTCTTGATGGCAGCATCCTGATTCTGCATATTGGACATCACCTCTTCTCGGAACGCTTTACTATCTTGAATCTCTTTGCCTATGCCTTCAAGTAGATTCTTAATCCTTGAGATTCTTTCATCAAATGATGATAGGTCAGGCTGAGGAGGGTTATTCTGGCCTTGATATGAATGTGGAGAGCTGTTGTCATGTGGGTGTTGATATGGTCTAGATGTGAAATGTTGGGTGGCTGTATTGTTTGGATTTGGGCGTCTTTGATCAAGGCTTTGGTCTTGTTGATTTCCCCACCCAAAGTTCCGGTGGTTCCTCCATCCAGGGTTGTAGGTCTTGGAGTATGGATCATGGTTTTGCCTAGGTGAATTCCCAATGTAGTTGGCTTGCTCCTGACTACCCTCTGCTTCTTCATTCACTCCTTCTTGGGTTGTTGATGAAGTGGAGATTGCTGCTACTTGGTTCCTCCCCATCTTCTTGGTAAGGTCAGCTAGCTGCTGGGTAATGAGCTTGTTTTGGGCCAGCAGAGCATCTACATTGTTTAGCTCCATTACTCCTCTTGTGTTCCCTCGTTCGGAGGCATAGAAGTAGTCGTTCTCTGCTACTGTTTCAATTACATCTATGGCCTCCTCAATGGTCTTCTTCTTGTTCAAAGATCCTCCAGATGAATGGTCTACTGCCTTCTTTGACTCATAGGAAAGCCCTTCATAGAAAATGTGCAGCTGCACCCATTCATTGAACATATTTGGTGGGCATCTCCTTGTTAGGTCTTTAAACCTCTCCCATGCTTCATATAGAGTCTCACCATCTTGTTGCCTGAAAGTTTGGACCTCAGCTCTCAGCCTATTGATTCGTTGAGGAGGGTAAAATCTTGCTAAGAATTTGTTCACCACATCTTCCCAAGTTGTCAAGCTCTCCCTTGGGAAAGACTCCAGCCACTTGGCTGCCTTATCCTTGAGTGAGAATGAAAATAAGATCAGTCTATAGGCGTCAGGATGAACACCATTAGACTTCACTGTGTCACATATTCTCAGGAAGGTGGTTAGATGTTGATTGGGGTCCTCTTGGACATTTTTTCCGAACGAACAGTTGTTCTGAACAAGGGTGATGAGTTGTGGTTTTAGTTCAAAATTGTTGGCATGGATGGTTGGCTTTTGAATGCTACTTCCACAGTTTCCTGGGTTTGGATTGATGTAAGAGCCTAAAACTCTTCTATCCTCCCCAGCATGATTTGCTCGACCTCTTCCGCCATGGTTGTGAGCTTCTTCTTCACGATGGTTCTCCATGTTTTCTTCCATGTTTGGTTCAAAGTATTCCTCCTCTTCTTCAGCACCAACTACACGTTTTTCTCTTGCCTCCCTTCTTAGTCTAAGGAAGGTTCTCTCAGGTTCAGAATCAAAGGAAGTTGAAGCCCCGCTTCTTCTCCCTGTCATACAACCAACAAGTACAAGCAAAGAGAATAGGTGCAGAAAGTATATCTGTCAGAATTATTACTAGTGTGAGTGATGCAATATATCAAACAGTTAGTGGGTTAGTGAGATGAATGGAATAACAAAGAAAAAGTGGGGGGAAGGGAACAAATTAACTAAAACAGGAAGTAAATGACTCAAACAGAAAATTAAATCAAACAAAAATAAAATGCTCAATCTAGTTATCCTCCAATCTAATCATTGTTGATGCACAATCAATCCCCGGCAACGGCGCCATAAACTTGATACACGGAAAACTTATCTCGCAACAATTTTCCTTCGGCAAGTGTACCGAATTTGTCGTCAAGTAAAAACTCACAATAGAGTGAGGTCAAAACCCACAAGGATTGATTGATCAAGCAACTTTAATTAGAGGAATATTCTAGTTGAGCGAATCCAGAATTTGAGCTTAGAATTGCAGAAAATAAAATGGCGGGAAGTAAATGACAGAAAAAGTAAATGCTAGAATGAAAGAACTGAAAGTAAATGACTGAAGTAAATTGCAGAATTGTAAATGGGAATGGGGAAATCGCTCATAAAAATAAGTGACAGAAAATAAAGAGAATGGGTAAGATCAGAAATGGGGAGTTCATTGGGCTCAGGAGATGTTGCATTCTCCGTATCAATTTCATTTTCATCTCTTTCTCAATCAATGCACTCATTGATCTCCTTAGCAATCTTAAGTGATTGAATTACAATTTCTTGTAATTCAATCTCTCAAATCTTGATCAATAGCCAATTCCTTGGTCAATTGCTCATGAGAAGAGATAAAGTATGGTCACTGATTATACCACATGCATTTCCCAAATCAAGTGTTGAGAGGATTATAGTCACATATCCATCCAAACCCAATTTGGTCCAGCATGAGAAAGCATTTCTAGCTTGATCTCTTCATTCCTCTTTCAAGGATCAGAAGAGATCCAAGTATGAATAGCTTCTTTTCCAAGATAACTACCCAATTGGATGAAGATCGAAAGCTTTCAAGTAAAATCAAGAGAAAAAATAGAAGAAGAATAATGAAAACTAGTATTGATCCATCAAATTAAAACAGAGCTCCCTAACCCAATGAAAGGGGTTTAGTTGCTCATAGCTCTGGAAAATGAAAACAAAGATGGAGAATACATAATGAAACTAGAAGTGCAGAGAAAGTAAATACAGAGAGTAATTCTATGCCCAGGGGTTCCCTATATTTTCCAACTCTCGATTAATTCAAAGCTACTCCTATATATACTACTCTTCTACTCTTCTAGTTGGTTCTTCAAGTCTTGGGTCTGGGCCTTTGGATCTTGAGTTTGAAGCAGTTATCTTCTTCATTGGGCTTGGCTTTACCTGCAGAGAGACATTGTGAAGTGGGCAGAGAATTTTATGTTGGGTGTCACTAACGTTGGCGTCACCTCCCTTCCTCACGTTAGCTTCCACGTTAACTAGGTTAACATGGGAGTTAACGTGGCCTAGAGTGACTTGGCCAACGTTAGTGGTAAAGTTGAATGTCACTAACGTTGGCTTCTCCCCTTTCTTCTTAACGTTAGAGGCCACGTTAACTAAGTTAACGTGGACTCGAACGTGGCCACTTATAGCTTGGTCCAACGTTAGTGATAATGTTAAGTGTCACTAACGTTGGCTCCATTTCCTTTCTTCCACGTTAGAGTTCACGTTAACTTAGTTAACGTGACTCTTATCGTGGGCAATGATGGCTTTGAGAGCGTTATTGGCAATCATTTTTCTCATTAACTTTGCAAGTTACTCCCATTCCACGTTAGTGTTAACGTTAGTGTAACTAACGTAGCCACTAATGTGGTTCTTCTTTGCTTCCTTTGTCCTGAAATCAAGCAATAAAGTACATCAAAGTTCTAGTCCAAGTCATGGGAAATGCAACATCCAATTTGTCCTTAAATTCATGCAAAATCCTCATGAAATCATGTAAAGTGCACAATGTATGCTTGAATCAAGATGTAAGTGAATATCTACCCAAAACTAGCTTATTTCCTAAGGAAATGCATGAAACTACCCTAAAAACAGTAAAGAAAAGGTTAGTGAAACTGGCCAAAATGCCCTGGCATCACGTTCACAGTGAAAGTCCTCTCCGAACTCTCATCCATGATTTCTATGTGTCCATATGGCGAGACTTTTGTGACAAGAAAGGGTCCTGACCACCTTGATTTGAGTTTTCCTGGGAACAGTCTAAATTTGGAGTTGTAGAGGAGTACTTGCTGCCCCTTTGCGAAACTCCTGGGTGCCAGATGGAAGTCACGTCTCCTCTTCGCCTTTTCTTTATAAATCTTGGCATTTTCATAAGCTTCAGATCTGAATTCCTCCATCTCTTGCAGCTGCAAAATCCTCCTTGCACCAGCAGCAATGCTGTCAAAATTTAGTATCTTTAGAGCCCAGAGGGCTTTGTGTTCCAGCTCCAGTGGTAAGTGACAAGCTTTCCCATACACCAGTTGATATGGGGACATCGCGAGTGGTGTTTTGAATGCTGTTCTATATGCCCAAAGAGTATCATCCAGCTTCTTCGACCAATCCTTTCTTGATGCTCCTACAGTCTTTTCCAAAATCCTTTTTAGCTCTCTGTTAGATATCTCAGTCTGCCCACTTGTTTGGGGGTGGTAAGGCGTGGCAACCTTGTGTTTCACTCCGTATCGTAGGAGAAGAGCTTCTAGTGGTTTGTTACAAAAGTGGCTCCCTCCATCACTGATGAGTGCTCGTGGGACTCCAAACCGGCTAAAGATATTCTTCCTGAGGAAGTTCATGACCACCTTGTTATCATTTGTTGGGGTTGCAATAGCCTCCACCCACTTGGAAACGTAGTCCACTGCCACCAAAATGTACTTGTTTGAATATGAGGTTGGGAATGGTCCCATGAAATCAATTCCCCATACATCAAACAGTTCCAGCTCTAAGATGAAATTTTGTGGCATCTCATTTCTTCTAGGCAAGTTTCCAGCTCTTTGGCATTCATTGCAGTTCTTTACTAGTTCCTTGCCATCCTTGAAAAGGGTGGGCCAAAAGAATCCGCTTTGTAACACCTTGGCTGCAGTTCTGTCCCCTCCAAAATGGCCTCCATAGCACGAGCCGTGGCAATTCCACAGGACCTTTCGTCCTTCTTCTTCTGAAACACATCTTCTCAGGATTCTATCTGAACACTTCTTGAAGAGATATGGCTCATCCTAGACAAAATATTTTGCATCATTTATGAGTTTTCTTTTTTGATGTTTGTTTATCTCTAGAGGTAGAGCCCCAGTTGTCTTGAAGTTGGCAATGTCTGCAAACCATGGTGCTTTGTGAACTGTCATCAACTGCTCATCAGGAAAGAGCTCATTTACACTTGTATCATGTGCTCCACCTTTATCATGAGGGATTCTGGATAGGTGATCTGCTACCTTGTTCTCTACTCCTTTCTTGTCTCTAATTTCAATGTTGGACTCCTGCAATAATAAGATCCACCTTATTAGTCTTGGTTTTGATTCTTGCTTGGTAAACAAATATTTAAGTGTTGTGTGATCTGTGAAAACAATCACTTTAGCACCAATGAGGTATGATCTAAACTTGTCAAATGCAAATACTATTGCTAGCAACTCCTTTTCAGTAGTAGTATAATTT
Organism: Arachis ipaensis; assembly: GCF_000816755.2. Taxonomy (NCBI): domain Eukaryota; kingdom Viridiplantae; phylum Streptophyta; class Magnoliopsida; order Fabales; family Fabaceae; genus Arachis; species Arachis ipaensis. Next base: position 76,237,840 of record NC_029786.2, on the reverse strand, counting down.
CTTTGAGTGTCATTGAGGACTTTGCTAGCATAGTAGATCACATGGACTAAGTTATCTTTCCTCTGCCCTAACACGGCCCCAACTGCAAAATCAGATGCATCACACATCAATTCAAAAGGTAAGTTCCAATCAGGTGGGGAAATGATAGGGGCAGAGGACAGCCTCTGTTTCAAATTTTTGAATGCTAGCATGCATTTTTCATCGAAGACAAACGGTGTATCAGATACAAGGAGATTGCTTAAGGGCTTGGCTATCATTGAAAAATCTTTAATAAACCTCCTGTAAAAGCCAGCATGCCCTAAAAAACTCCTATTGCCTTGACATCACTGGGTGGGGGAAGCTTTTCAATAAGTTCCACCTTAGCTCTGTCAACCTCAATCCCTTGGTTAGAAACCTTATGGCCAAGGACTATTCCTTCAGTTACCATAAAGTGACATTTCTCCCAGTTCAGGACCAAATTGGTCTCTTGGCACCTTTTCAATACCAAGGCTAGGTGATTTAAGCAACTAGAAAAGGAATCTCTGAATACCAAAAAATCATCCATAAAGACTTCAATGAATTTCTCTATCATATCCGAGAAGATAGATAGCATGCAGCGTTGGAAAGTTGCAGGCGCATTCCATAGCCCAAATGGCATGCGCCTGTAAGCAAACACTCCATATGGGCAAGTAAATGAAGTTTTCTCTTGGTCTCTAGGATCAACCACTATTTGGTTATATTCTGAATAACCGTCGAGAAAACAATAGTATGAGTGTCCTGCGAGTCTTTCCAACATCTGATCCATGAATGGAAGGGGAAAATGATCTTTTCGTGTAGCTTCATTTAGTTTTCTGTAGTCTATGCACATCCGCCATCCTGTGACGGTCCTGGTGGGGATTAGTTCATTCCTCTCATTGGGAACTACAGCGATTCCTCCCTTTTTCGGAACAACATGCACGGGGCTGACCCAGGGACTGTCTGAGATCGGGTAGATTACCCCTCCCTGCCATAACTTCATAACTTCCTTCTGTACCACTTCCTTCATGATTGGGTTCAGCCTCCTTTGGGATTGAATGGATGGTTTGGCATCATCTTCCAACAGTATTTTATGCATGCATATGACCGAACTGATCCCTTTTAGGTCAGCTAGGGTCCATCCAATGGCATCTTTATGCCTTCGCAACACTTGGAGCAGTTCACTCTCTTGATCTTGGCTGAGGGATGAGTTTATGATCACTGGGTAGCTTTCATTCTCACCTAAGTATGCATATTTGAGAGTGGGTGGCAGTGCTTTGAGTTCAAGTTTGGGTGCTTCTAACTTTTCATTCTCTTCCTTTGGTGCACCTTGTATATGAATCTCTGCTGTTGCAACCTCTTCACTAGACGTTGACTCCTCCTCTGTTAACCTTTCAGGTTCTTCTTCTTCAAAGCTCTCCTGCACTGCATCTTCCAGTGAGTCCAACCTCATACATTCTCCCAATTATTTTGGTGGGTAACTCATGGCCTTGAACACATTGAATGTCATCTTTTCATTGTGTAATCTTAAGGTGAGGTCACCTTTTTGGACATCAATGACAGCTCCAGCAGTAGCTAAGAACGGTCTTCCCAGGATGGTAGAGGCCTTGGCTTCCTCCTGCATGTCCAACACCACAAAGTCTGCTGGGCAGATGAAATCCCCCACCTTCACCAGCAAATCTTCCACTACACCATGAGGGAACTTGAACGATCGGTCTGCCAGTTATAGAGCCATTTTTGTTGGCTTAGCCTCCTCGATTTTCATTTTTCTCATCATAGCTACTGACATCAGATTTATGCTGGCTCCTAAGTCACATAGAGCCTTCTCCACTGTGATTTCCCCTATAATACAAGGGATATGGAAACTCCCAGGATCCTTCAATTTTTGGGGTAGTTTATGCTGAATGATAGCACTACATTCTTCTGTCAGTATCACAGTTTCGTTGCTCTTCCAACTTCTCTTCTTAGTCATCAATTCCTTCAAGAACTTGGCATAGAGCGGCATTTGCTCTATTGCTTCAGCAAAGGGTATGTTAATCTGTAATTTTTTGAAGATTTCTAAAAATCTGGAGAACTGGCTGTCATCCCCCTTCTTCTTCAGTTGTTGAGGATATGGGACTTTGGGAACATATGGCTTCAGGTCTCCTTCCTTTTGATGTGAGTTGGAGGTGGGGACTTGAACTTCATCTTGTTCCTCCTTCTGTCCAACCGAATCTTTCTCTTGTGGTTGCTTGGAAGTCTCCTTCAATTCCTTTCCACTTCTGAGGGTGATAGCCTGACACTCCTCCCTTTGGTTTGAGTCTGTATCGCTGCGAGGGTTGTGGCTGGAAATTTGCTTGAATAGGTATCCAATTTGTGTCTCAAGTTTCTTGATGGCAGCATCTTGATTCTGCATATTGGACTGCACTTCTTCTCGGAATGCCTTACTGTCTTGAATCTCTTTGCATATGCCCTCAAGTAGGGTCACAATTCTGGAGAGTCTATCTTCAGATGATGGTGAGTTGAGAGTGAATGGGTGAGTTGGGTTATTTTGGTTTTGGTATGGATGTGGAGAGGTGTTGTTAGGGTGGTGTTGATATGATCTCTATGTGGAATGTTGGTGAGCTGCATGGTTGTTGGGGTTGTGACGTCTCTGATCTTGGCTTTGATCTTGTTGATTTCCCCACCCAAAGTTTGGGTGATTCCTCCAACCAAGGTTATAGGTCTTGGAGTATGGATCATGGGTCTGCCTGGGTGAGTTTCCAATGTAGTTGGCTTGTTCTTGCTCATCCTCTGCCTCTGCATTCACTCCCTATTGGGTTACTGATGAGGTGGTGATTACTGCTACTTGGTTCCTCTCCATCTTCTTGGTGAGGTCAGCCAGCTGCTTGGTGATAAGCTTGTTTTGGGCCAGCAGTGCATCCACATTGTTTAGCTCCATCACTCCTCTAGTGTTGCCTCTTTCAGAAGCATAGAAATAGTCATTCTCTGCTACAGTCTCAATGACATCTATGGCTTCTTCAATGGTCTTCTTCTTGTTCAGAGATCCCCCTGATGAGTGGTCTACTGCCTTCTTTGATTCATAAGAAAGACCTTCATAGAAAATGTGCAGCTGCACCCATTCGTTGAACATATCTGGTGGACACCTTCTTGTCAGGTCCTTAAACCTCTCTCATGCTTCATATAGAGTCTCACCATCTTGCTGCCTGAAGGTTTGCACCTCAGCTCTCAGCCTGTTGATCCGTTGAGGAGGATAGAAACTTGCCAAAAACTTGTTCACCACCTCTTTCCAGGTTGCTAAACTCTCCTTTGGAAAGGATTCCAGCCATTTAGATGCCTTGTCCTTGAGTGAGAAAGGGAACAGAAGTAGTCTATAGGTGTCAGGATGAACACCATTAGACTTCACAGTATCACATATCCTCAAGAAGGTGGTTAGATGTTGATTGGGGTCTTCTTGGACACCTCCTCCGAATGAACAATTGTTCTGAACAAGGGTGATGAGCTGTGGCTTTAGTTCAAAGTTGTTGGCATGTATGGTTGGCCTTTTGATGCTGCTTCCACAATTTCCTGGGTTTGGGTTGATGTAAGAACCCAGAACCCCTCTCTCTTGCCCAGCCTGATGTGCTGGACCTTCTCGGTCATGGTTGTGAGCCTCTTCTTCATGATGGTTCTCCATATTCTCGTCCATATCTGGTTCAAAGTACTCCTCCTCTTCCTCAGCACCAACTACTCTCTTTCCTATTGCTTCCCTCCTTAATCTAAGGAAGGTTCTCTCAGGTTCAGAATCAAAGAAAGTTGAAGCCCCACTTCTTCTCCCTGTCATACAACCAACAAGGCACAAGCAAGGAAATAGATGCAGAAAGTAATTTCTACAGAAATGCTGTTAGTGTGAGTGATGCAATATATCAAATAGTTAGTGGGTTAGTGGGCTTAATTGTAAACAACTAAGAAAATGGGTAGGAGGAAGGGAAGAAAATAACTGAATAGAAAGTAAATTACTCAAATGAACTGAAATCAAACAAAAGAAAAAAAATGCTCAATCTAGTTATCCTCTAATTTAATCATTGTTGATACAAAATCAATCCCCGACAACGGCGCCATAAACTTGATGCATGAAAACTTGTCTCTCAATAATTTTCCTTCGGCAAGTATACCGAATTGTCGTCAAGTAAAAACTCACAATAGAGTGAGGTCGAATCCCACAAGGATTGATCGGTCAAGCAACTTTAATTAGAGGAATGCTCTAGTTGAGCGAAGCAGAATTTGATTTGAGATTTGCAGAAAATTAAATAGCGGGAAAGTAAATAGCAGAAAATGTAAATTGCTGGAAATAAAGAGCTGAATGTAAATGGCAGAAAGTAAATTGCAGAATCTTAAATGTGAATGGGGAAGATGCTCATAAAAGTAAATTGTAGAAATTAAAGAGTATGGGTAAGATCAGAAATGGGGAATTCATTGGGCTTAGGAGATGTTGCATTCTCCGGATCAAGTTCATTTTCATCTCTTTCTCAATTAATGCGTTCATTGATCTCCTTGGCAATCTTAAGTGATCGAATTATAATTCCTTGTAATTCAATCTCTCAAATCTTGATCAATAGCCAATTCCTTGGTCAATTGCTCATGAGAAGAGATGAGGTATGGTCACTGATTATACCATATGCATTCCCAAATCAAGTGTTGGTAGAATTATAGTCACCATATCCATCCAACCCCAATTTGGTCCAACATGAGAAAGCATTTCTAGCATGATCTCTTCATTCCTCTTCTAAGGTTCAGAAGAGATCCAAGTATGAATAGCTTCTTTTCCAAGATAACTACCCAATTGGATGAAGATTGAAAGCTTTCTAGTAAAATCAAGAGAAAAGATAGAAGAAGAATAATGAAAACTAATATTGATCCATCAAATTACAACAGAGCTCCCTAACCCAATGAAAGGGTTTAGTTATTCATAGCTCTGGAAATCGAAAACAAAGATGGAAAATACATTATGAAAAGTAAAACTAGAAGTGCAAAGAAAGTAAAATTATACAGAGAGTAGTTCTCCAATTTCCAACTCCCCAAAAAAGCTCCTTTCTAATTCAAAACTACCCCTATATATACTACTCTTCTGATCTTCTAGTCGGTTCTTCAAGTCTTGGATATGGGCCTTTGGATCTTGAGTTTGAAGCAGTTATCCTCTTCAGTGGTCTTAGCTTTACCTGCAGAGAGAAAGTGTGATGTAGGCAGGGTGTTTAGCTCAGGACGTTAGTGGCGTTAACGTTAAGTGAGAGTGTGGGTTCGAGAACGTTAGTGACAATCACCTTTTTCACTAACGTTCCTAACCCAGGGATGATCCACGTTAACTTCAACGTTAGTGGCACCAACGTGACCACAAACGTTGCCTCTTGGTCCTTTGCACACGTTATTGGGACTCATCTTTTCCAATAACGTTGAGAGTCCTCCCTTCCCCCTACGTTAGAGTCCACGTTAACTTAGTTAATGTGGCTCTTAACGTAGGCTTGCCAATCTTTCGAGAACGTTAGTGACACTTACCTTTGTCACTAACATTCCAAGATGCCCCTACTTCCCACGTTAGAGTCTACGTTAACTAGGTTAACGTGGCTTCTAACGTGGTGTTGATAGCCATCTCCAACGTTAGTGACAAAGGTGAGTGTCACTAACGTTGGCTCATCATCTCCTTTATCCACGTTAGCTTCCACGTTAACTAAGTTAACGTTGGAGCTAACGTTGCTCATAGTAGCTTGTGGTGGTTCATCCCAACGTTAGTGACAAAGGTGAGTGTCACTAACGTTGGCCTTATTTCTTTCTTCCACGTTAGAGTTCACGTTAATTTAGTTAACGTGACTCTTAACGTGGTCTATTATGGCTTTCGAGGACGTTATTGGCGATTATTTTTCTCATTAACATTGCAAGCTAGCTCCCATTCTACGTTAGTGGTCACGTTAGTTAGACTAACGTGGCTGCAAGCATGGTTCTTCCTTGCTTCCTTTGTCCTGAATTTAAACAATAAAGTGCATCAAAGTTCTAATCCAAGTCATGAGACATGCATCATCCAATTTGTCATATAATTCATGCAAAATTCTCATGAAATCATGTAAAGTGCACCATGTTTGCTTGAATCAAGATGTAAGTGAAATTTTACCCAAAACTTGCTTATTTCCTAAGAAAATGCATGAAACTACCCTAAAACATTAAAGAAAAGGTCAGTGAAACTGGCCAAAATGCCCTGGCATCAGCTGGTGGCAGGATCAGCTGACAACCTAGAGGAGGAGGGACCAAGTGGGTAATAAGGTTGCAGGTTTGGCTGGTATAGTCCTAGAGATGGGACCAGCGGATATACTAGAGGAGTTTGTGTCTCCTCACATGTCCAAAAACCATGCATATAGTCCCACTGTGGTTGAGTCTATTGTTACACAACAGGAGCCGTAGATTGCCCATGTTTGTAAGGTCCTATCGGTGAGGTATATGTGGAGACCCAAATTGTAGATGGCTGGCCACCCTGCTGAGTCAACTGATCTCTCCTAAAATGATATTGATCTACTAGGTCGTCCATGACATCTATCGGTGCATGCATATTGATAAACCACTATTTTATGGTTTATCTTGTGCTTAATTGAGTGGATTTTATCCACTATTCTCACACTTATTCATAGAATTCGCATGTTTTACATTTTCCTTCCTAATTCTGTGCTATGATTGAAAACATGCTTCTTTGGCCTTAAATTACTAATTTTAATCCTCTCTTATTACCATTCGATACCGTGATATATGTGTTAAGTGATTTCAGGGTTTATAGGGCAGGAGTGGCTTAGAGGATGGAAAGGAAGCATGCAAAAGTGGAAGGAATATAAGAAATTGAAGGAATTGCTAAGCTATCCAACCTGACCTCTTCGTACTAAATCGATCATAACTTGAGCTACAGAGGTCCAAATGAGGCGGTTCTAGTTGCATTAGAAAGCTAACATCCGGGGCTTTAAAATGATATATAATTTGCCATAGTTGCCTGAAAGATGCAGAAGATTGATGGTTTAGAGGTTATAAAAACTCTCGTTGTGAGTATAGTTACTAAACCAAGCAATCAACCTTTCTTACAAACGTGTTGGTTGTCACAAGTAACAAACCCCTTTAAAAATTGTTAACCAAGTATTCAAACTTCGGGTCATCTTCTCAAGGAACTGCGAGGACGTGTGTTCTTATTATTGGCTATAAAGGTTGTAATCGGGGTTTAGAAGGTGAGAAGCAAGTAATTTAAATGACGAGTGAATTAAATGGCAAGTAAAAATAAATAATAACTGTAAAACAACTTTTGGCAAGATAAGGGAAATTAGAAGTCCAACTTAGTTACCCTTCTCAACAATAATGAAAGTTGTATCTTAATTCCACTTGGTCAACCTTTACCGGAGCAAAGGAAAGTCAAGGGACTGATTAAATTGACCTTTGAATCCTAATTATTTCCTAAGAAAAGGTTGGGATTATTTAAGTTCAGTTCAATCAGCAAGATAACGATTATCAATTGTGTTGAGTTTAATAACTGTTGAGTTACTAAATTCTTAACCAGAACCAAAAAGGGGAAAAAAGTAAATTGCTGAAATAATAAAAGTATCCTTAGATGGGAAGCAATGGTAACTTAAATCAAAAAGAACAATCATAGACTGAAAATACCTCAAATAATCATTAATTCAAATAGGAATCTGTAACATGGAATAATTCATAAATTATAATAATCAATTCAAATGTTGGAATAAATAATTGTAGAATTAAAATAAAAGAACAATTAAACCTGGATCCAGAGTTACTCTTAAAACAAGAAGAAATCCTAAATCCTAAAAGAGAGAGAGAGAAGATCTCCCTCTCAACTAAATCTAAATCATTGAAAGGTGAAAAATATGCGAGCTCCCTTTGAATGGAAGCATTTCCACACTTTATAACCTCTGGTCTATGTTGTCTGTACTTGGATCTGGGCCAAAAAGGGCTTCAGAATTCGCTGGGGGCGTATTCTGTAATTTCTAGTGCATGGCCTCTGTCACGCGTCCGCGTGGGTCACGCGGTCGCGTCATTCGGAGCTTTTCCTTGCCACGCGGTCGCGTCAGTCATGCGACCGCGTCATGTGTATTCTGCTTGAGGCGCACGGTCACGTCAGGCATGCGGCCGCGTTGCTGCTGATTCGTGCTTGGCACGCGATCGCGTCATCCATGCGATCGCGTGGACACCAGTTTCTTTAAAGCTCCGTTTTGCTTCCTCCTTCCATTCTAGTATGTTTCCTTTTTCATCCTTTAAGTCATTCTGCCTTTAGAAAATCTGAAACTACTCAACACACTAATCACGGCATCGAATGAAAATAAAGGTAATTAAAATAATTAATTTTTAAAGCTTAGAAAACATATTTTTCATTACATGACATAATAAGGAAGGGAAAGTAAAACTATACAATTAATGTGAATAAGTAGGTGAAGAGTTGAATAAATCACTCTAATTAAGCACAAAAGAACTCATGAAATATGGGTTTATCAACCTCCCCACACTTAAACACTAGCATGTCCTCATGCTAAATCCAAGGTAAATAATTAAGGTTAAAGTGATGAAATGTTATGAAATTCAACCTATGCTAAATGCATCTACCCAATGAGTCATGCAATTTCTAATTCATCCACTCATATATAAAGCTTACATGTAGCTAAGTTAATTCACATTCTCAAGGAGTTATGTATATATATATAACCAACCCTTAAATAATAAAGTACTTTAGCAAATGAGATGGGAAAGAAAACATTGTACAAACTTGCAAAATAATTAGTAAATTTTGAGCACAGATATATGTTGATGAGTTATTGAACCCTCACTGGATTTTGTGTTTACTCTCTAGTCACTCAGTGTTTATTGGGTTTATTCACTCTATTTTTTCTTTTTATTCTTAATTTCTACAGCTTTGTTTTTCATCTAACCAATCAATAATTATAGAATATAGTCATACCAAAAAGTCTTGAGGTCTTAATTAAGGTTGTAATGTGGTCAAGGTAAAGGTAAGGATTTATGTATAGGGTCAAGTGAGCTAATAAGCAAATCCTTAATTAGACTAAGATCTCACCTAACATACATATTCAGCAAGATAAAACTTCTTTACCTATTTTCCCATAATTTTCCACTTAATGTTACATGCTCATGTTTCACTTTTTATTATTATTTTTTTTATCCCATGTGCATTGTTTTTATTTTGCATTGGGGAATTTCTTTTGTATCCCCTTTTATTTAAATGCTGAAAAAAATTAACTTTTTTTTTAATGCACATGATAATTGAATCATTTAGATTTTTTCATGAGCATGCTTCCCAAATTTTATTTTATTCCTTTTAACTTCTCTACCTTTTGTTTCTATCATCCATGTTCCCAAAAGGTTTCCCACATTTAACTCTATTTATAATTTTCTATCTTAAGCTAACCAAGGATTCACTTGGGATTTTATTTTGTTTTTCTGCTTAAGGCTAGTAATTTGGCTAAATAGAATAAAGGGGTTGATTCTGTTGATTCTGTTAAAGTTTCTAGTTTACTTCCTTTTTATATTTTTCTATTTAAACTATACTATCTTATGCTAAAAAGGGTAAACTATACTAATTAATCCACTAATAAATCAGAATTGCAAACTAAACTAAATAACTAAAATAATCTAAATGGCTAAAGATGCAAAATGCAGCACATAGAGTAAAATACACAAGTAGCAATGTATAAGTACTCAGAAAATAACAATAAAAAAAAAAGAGAAAAATACAGAAAAATATCCAAAATAAAAGAAAAAGTATGTAGTGGTTCACCAAAATAAACGCCAGAGATGGCGACCTCCCCACACTTAAAATGAAGCATCGTCCTCGATGCTCAATCAAGCCTGGTGTGAAGGAGTGTCATCAATGGTAGGGATGGTAGTTGGGGTCTCCGTGATGGTGGTGGGCTGAGGGTCTGGTGGAGGTGGTACAGACTGGAGCGGGATCTCCGGATCTGCAGCCTCTATCTGGGGCATAACCTCCTGATGCGGGGAAGCCTGCTCTGTGGCTGCCTGCTGATGAGTCTCCGTCTGGGAATGAGGCTCCTCCTCATGCTCATCCTCCTCCTCGTGCTCATCCTCTGATGGCTCTGAAGGGGTGTCGGGCTCGGAGGGGATGTCGGCGCCCTGTCTGATCATCAGCTTCAGATGGGAATAGCGTCGCCTGCTGCGGCACTCTAATCTCTCATACCGGCGCTTGTTACGGCGCTCCATCTGATCAAGCTGGCGGAATAGACGGTGCACGAGGCGATAGACCGGCTCAGAGGCGGGGGGGGGGGGAGGGGGGGGGGAGGGGGGGGGGGGGGGGGGGGGGGGGGGGGGGGGGGGGAGCGGGGGGGGGGGGGG
>NC_029786.2:76218208-76227472 GCF_000816755.2 Arachis ipaensis | reverse complement strand
GGAGGGGCTGTCTCATCAGTAGCAGTGACAGGTGGTGGTCTGTAGCCCAAAGCAAGGAAGTTCCTGCTGTGTGGGATGATCTTCCTACAGTCCGCTGCTGGTGGTCTCTCATCGGCATCCTCCCAAGGCATATCAGCCTGACGGCCTAGCCGTGTAACCAGGTAAGGAAAGGGGAGGGTGCCTCGTACGTGGGCCCTGGCCATATAATGCCGGATAAAACGAGGTAAGTATATGTCCTTACCCTCCAGCACACACCAAAGGAGGGTGATCATGGTAGCCGGGATCTCCTTCTCGTGAGTACTCGGCATCACAAAATTACTCAAGATCTGATGCCATAGCCGAGCCTCATCATTTAAGTACACTCTCTTGATCCCTCTAGGCATAGTGGTGTTCTGACCCATCTCCCAAGGAACAGCAGGGTCGAGAGCTATCCGTGCCTTTACGGCATCCCAGTCAAACTGCATCTGGCCCATGTCCTCCTCAGCCTGTGCAAAACCATCTGGCTGATCGGACTTGGCTGGGAGCTGGAGAATGGTCTCTATGGCTTCCTCTGTGACCAGAATTTGCTTTCCCCTCAGGTTCACTGCATCTAGGGTAGTAAGGTAGTAGTTGCAATAGAATTCCCGGACCCAAGATGCATTGACCTCTGTCAGTGGTCTCTCCAGAAAGTACCAGTCCCTTTGCTTGATTTGCTCAGTAGTGTACTGCTGGAGGGCTTCTGGAATCTTCAAGGTACGTTCCAGGTATAGATTTCTGAAGTTTGCAAAAGCCGGGTACTTCAGTTCACAGTACCGGTTTGCAAATTTTATAGGATCATTTGCAGGTAGCAGCTGGTTAGCTTTCTCCTGCGGTGTGAAGTTCTTCTCCTGCCATGAGGTATCGTGCATTAGAGAAATGATGGACTGGGAGGAATCTCCTCTCTTGCGCTTGCCAGTGGCCTTGCCTTTACCTTTCCTGTGTGAGGCAGACATCCTGAAAAACAGAAAATCAGGAATGGATAAAAAAATAGGAAAGCAAATAAGCAATTAAACAAAGGAAACTCAAAGCGGTAGGGGAGAAATAGAATAAGGAAAATGAGTAATTGAAATGTGATTGAATTTATGTTAAATGGAAAAAAATAAGCAATATGCCATGGTTAGAAAGTTAGAGGAAAGTGAAAATAATCAGAAAAGAGACCAAAAGGGTTAGTATGGTTAGGATTTGAAAAAGAAATTAGCAACAGATTTGCACATAGGGTAAAACAGAAGTAAGAACAGTGCAACTAAACAGACCTAGATCCACTAACCACAGCCTAAGCTACCTAACAACCTAAAAATCTACTACAACATGCAAGTCTAACTATCCTAATTATGAACATAAATGGAATAAAAAACACAGAAAAGTGACGAACAGATAAAAAAAATAGTTGCGTGTTGCGGAACCTGGTAAGCGGAAGGGGTGGAACAGGGAAGAAGGTGGCTACGGCGGCGTCCGGCGCGGTGGTGGTGCACGGCGACGCGGTTGTGGCGGCGGAGGGGGTTGGTGTCGGAGAAAGGGTTTAGGTGGTGGGTGGTGGTTGGAGGGAGAGGAGGAAGAGAAGGGGAAGAAGGTTGGGGGTGAGGGCTGCGCGACTGATAGGGTTCGCGGGGTGGGGGGTTATATTTTCGAATCCATGCGGCCGCGTGGGGCACGCGGTCGCGTGGTTGGGACGAGAATGGGAGTGACGCGATCGCGTGGGGTGCAGGATCGCATGCAAGGGGGAAAGAAGGGTGACGCGATCGCATGGGTCGCGCGATCGCGTCGCTGGAAGTCGTGCTAAACGCACAACTCCAGCGCCGTTTTAGTGCAACTCTCTGTCTCCTTTTGGGGCGATGTGCAATCCATGCGACGCGATCGCGTCGCTCATGCGGTCGCGTGGGATTGGTATTGGGTAAGTGACGCGATCGCCTGGGGCATGCGATCGCGTGGGCTAATTTGTGCGAAATGCACAAGGGCCGCACGATTCCAGCCCAACTTTCTGTTCGTTGGATCCTTACGCTGATATATATATCACACGGCCGCGTGGGTCACGCGGTCGCATGGGTGATGTTTTTCGCGATATGACGCGATCGCATGGGGCATGCGATCGCGTCGTGCAATCACTTTTTTTTTTAGACTGAAAAGTGCAGAATGCAATGACTATCATGGATGCTTATGCATGATTCCAGGTTTAATAAATTAAAATGAAAAAGGAAAATTGAAAGCAATTAACAAGAAATAAATTGAAAAAGAAGCGACCATACCATGGTGGGTTGTCTCCCACCTAGCACTTTTAGTTAAAGTCCTTAAGTTGGACATTGGAAGAGTATCCTGTTATGGTGGCTTATGTTTAAATTCGTCCAAAAATCTTCACCAGTGCTTGGAATGCCAATAGCCTCCGGGGTCCCAAACTAGGCATGTAAAGTTTTTGAGCAGCTTCAAACAGATATTCAGCCTCCCGGGATGACGAATGTCAGAACATAATCCATGATCCCAAGCTGTGTTTTTAGATCCGCCTCCGTTTTGATTTGTAAGTTTCCATTCGGGCGGGTTAAAGAGTAGAATCTCACCGTGGCGACCAAACGTCCTCCGTGATCCATGCAATTGAGCACGATACCAATCTGTGTACTTTAAGGTGAAGCGTGGAACCTTATTGAACCTGGTGCACCAGCTCTGAATACGAGCCATTTCCCTCTTACTCTTAAAGCCGCAGAGAGCTCTAAGCTGGCCATCTGTTTCAAGCAAACCATATTCAAGTGAATAAGTAAAATTATAAGTTAAGGATTGTACCCACTTGAAGCTTGTATTAGGTGGTAATGGCCGTGGGATAGGTGTTTTTGGTGGTTCAGCAAGTTCCGTTTCCTTGTGCTCTTCTGTGAGTTCTTCCACTTCCTTGCAAAGATCTTCGATTGTATCTGTATCCTGGTCAAAGTCTTCTATGTCTTCCTCATCACTCGAGTCATAGATTGGAGGTTGAGAGAAATCTACCTCTGCATCATCTTCATATTCACTTGGGGAAGATTCTTCGATCTCAGAGAATTCACTTGCGGACGCAAGTTCATCACTAGGAGCACTAGACTTGTGACTATCATCATCAAGGAAATTTGCTTCTTGGATTATTCCGTCTGATTCTTTGTAAACGACTTGCCTTGGAGATTGTACGGTATCCTCCTTAGCATCAACTGTAGTGTCTTGGACGGAGTTTTCCTCAATTCTGTATTCCCAAGGAAGTTCAGCATCGCCTAGATCTTCAACCAACTCTTCTTCTTGAACAATGACAGCTTCTTCCATTTGTTCTAGTACGAATTCATTTTCTGTCTTGTCCACTGGAGTCTCTAGTATTTCTTTCATGCTACGCTCTTCATTGGGCTGTCCACATGGAGCTGTGGTTGATCCTTGTATATTTGAGAGCCTAGTAGCCTGTAACTTCTATTTCCTTTAACAATATTAGAACCAAACTCAAAGCGAGGGGGGTGAGAGTTCATAGTAGCAAATAAAGATAAAAAGGAAAAACAAAAATAAATAAACAAGCAAAAGAAAAATATTTACAATAACCAATAATAAGGCACACGTTAGCAGTTCCCCGGCAATGGCGCCATTTTGAAAGATGCAGAAGATTGATGGTTTAGAGGTTATAAAAAATATCGTTGTGAGTATAGTTACTAAACCAAGCAATCAACCTTTCTTACAAACGTGTTGGTTGTCACAAGTAACAAACCCCTTTAAAAATTGTTAACCGAGTATTCAAACCTCGGGTCGTCTTCTCAAGGAACTGCGAGGAAGTGTGTTCTTATTATTGGCTATAAAGGTTGTAATCGGGGTTTAGAAGGTGAGAAGCAAGTAATTTAAATGACGAGTGAATTAAATGGCAAGTAAAAATAAATAATAACTGTAAAACAACTTTTGGCAAGATAAGGGAAATTAGAAGTCCAACTTAGTTACCCTTCTCAACAATAATGAAAGTTGTATCTTAATTCCACTTGGTCAACCTTTACCGGAGCAAAGGAAAGTCAAGGGACTGATTAAATTGACCTTTGAATCCTAATTATTTCCTAAGAAAAGGTTGGGATTATTTAAGTAAAGTTCAATCAGCAAGATAACGATTATCAATTCTGTTGAGTTTAATAACTGTTGAGTTACTAAATTCTTAACCAGAACCAAAAAGGGGAAAAAGTAAATTGCTGAAATAATAAAAGTATCCTTAGATGGGAAGCAATGGCAACTTAAATCAAAAAGAACAATCATAGACTGAAAATACCTCAAATAATCATTAATTCAAATAGGAATCTGTAACATGGAATAATTCATAAATTATAATAATCAATTCAAATGTTGGAATAAATAATTGTAGAATTAAAATAAAAGAACAATTAAACCTGGATCCAGAGTTACTCTTAAAACAAGAAGAAATCCTAAATCCTAAAAGAGAGAGAGAGAGAAGATCTCCCTCTCAACTAAATCTAAATCATTGAAAGGTGAAAAATATGCGAGCTCCCTTTGAATGGAAGCATTCCCACACTTTATAACCTCTGGTCTATGCTGTCTGTACTTGGATCTGGGCCAAAAAGGGCTTCAGAATTCGCTGGGGGCGTATTCTATAATTTCTGGTGCGTGGCCTCTGTCACGCGTCCGCGTGGGTCACGCGGTCGCGTCATTCGGAGCTTTTCCTTGCCACGCGGTCGCGTCAGTCATGCGACCGCGTCATGTGTATTTTGCTTGAGGCGCGCGGTCACGTCAGGCATGCGGCCGCATCGCTGCTGATTCGTGCTTGGCACGCGATTGCGTCATCCATGCGATCGCGTGGACACCAATTTCTTTAAAGCTCCGTTTTGCTTCCTCCTTCCATTCTAGTATGTTTCCTTTTTCATCCTTTAAGTCATTCTGCCTTTAGAAAATCTGAAACTACTCAACACACTAATCACGGCATCGAATGGAAATAAAGGTAATTAAAATAATTAATTTTTAAAGCTTAGAAAATATGTTTTTCATTACATGACATAATAAGGAAGGAAAAGTAAAACTATGCAATTAATGTGAATAAGTAGGTGAAGAGTTGAATAAATCACTCTAATTAAGCACAAAAGAACTCATGAAATATGGGTTTATCATTGCCATGCAGTTAGGCAATGCGCACGCGTGCATGACGCATACGCGTGACAGAGCCACATGCTGGACGAATTAGAAATTACTGGGGGCGATTTCTGGGCTGTTTTTGGCCCAGTTTTAAGCCCGAAAAACATATATTAGAGGCTGCAGAGTGGGAGAATCACATTCATTCATTCAACACAACTTTCATTGAGATAATTTTAGGTTTTAGATGTAGTTTACTAGAGAGAGAGGCTTCCTCCTCTCTCTAGGTTTTAGGATTCTTAGGTTTAGCTATTTTCAATTTTAGATTTCTACTCTATTTCAATTTAATTTTCTTCTACTTTTATTTGTTCTAGTCCTTTAGTTTATCTTTCTTCTCTTATTGATTACTTTATGTTGCCATTTGGTTTATGAATTCTCATGTTAGATTTGATTTTCTATTTAATGCAATTTGAGGTATTTCATATTTATTGCTTCTTCTATTATTTCTGAGTTATTGATGCTTTCAATTGGTTATTTGGATTTTATTATCTCTTATTGCTTTTCTATATTTTTATGTTATGCCTTCCAAGTGTTTGATGAAATGCTTGGTTGGATTTTAGTATAGATTTCTCTCCTCTTGGCTTTGGTTGAGTAATTGGAGAATCTTGAATTATCAAACTCCTTTGTTGATTGATAGTTGAAAGTTGCTAATTGATTTAGATCCCTCTAAAGCTAGTCTTTCCTTAGGAGTTGACTAGGACTTGAGGAATCAAATTGAGGTTTTAGATGTAGTTTTCTAGAGAGAGAGGCTCTCTCCTCTCTCTAGGTTTTAGGATTCTTAGGTTTAGCTATTTTCAATTTTAGATTTCTATTCTACTTTAATTTAGTTTCCTTTCTATTATTAATTGTTCTAGCATTCTAGTTTATTTATTTCCTTTGTTGATTACTTTATGTTGCTATTTGGTTCATGAATTCTCTTGTTAGTTTTGATTTTCTATTTAATGCAATTTAAGGTATTTCATAATTATTGTTCCTTTCTTCATTTGTTATCATTGATGCTTGCAATTGGTTGTTTGGATTTTATATTCCTTGCTAGTTTTCTATGTTTTTATGTTATGCCTTCCAGTTGTTTGATAGAATGCTTAATTGGATTTTAGTGTAGATTTTTCTCCTCTTGGCTATGGTTGAGTAATTTGAGACTCTTGAGTTATCAAACTCCTTTGTTGATAGATAATTGAGAAGTTGCTAGTTGATTTGGATCCCTCTAAAGCTAGTCTTTCCTTAGGAGTTGACTAGGACTTGAGGAATCAAATTGATTCATCCACTTGACTTTCCTTCATAGTTAGAGGTTAACTAAGTGGGAGCAATGGACAATTGATATCACAATTGATAAGGATAGCTAGGATAGGACTTCTAATTTTCATACCTTGCCAAGAGCTTTCTTAATTATTAAGTTTATTTTCTTATCATTTACATTCCTTGTTCAACCTTTCAAAAATCCAAAAAGATACTTTTCCATAACCAATAATAAACACACTTCCCTGTAATTCCTTGAGAGACGACCCGAGGTTTAAATACTTCGGTTTAATTTTATTAGGTTTGTTTTAGTGACAACCAAATTTTTGTATGAAAGGATTATTGTTAGTTTAGAAACTATACTTGCAACGGAAATTTATTGTGAAATTCTAAACCGTCAAAAATTCGTCATCACATATGCCACAACTTGTCGAAGCACACTCAATTGGGTGTGTTCATGTCAAAATCAATCTGATAATAAACAATGTCCTTATCGTGCTGATGTTCTACTAAGGAGGAGGGATCCTGGTACTGTGCCCCTGAGGATGATCCTAGCATGAACTCCCTCGCAATATCTGCCTCATGCCCAACAAAGAATTTGGGTGATGGCATATCTTGCAGTGTCGTCACCGGAGGACCCTCTGGATCTCTTCTTGGCGTGCATACTTTTCCTCCTCATTTTGACAACTTAACATCTGTAGGTTCACGCCTCCCTCGCTAATCTTGAACTTTTTGAACTGGTCTCTGAATATCATCTCTGACGTGCCTCTTCGCCCACCACCTACGGTTTGGAGCATCTCGTGCAAGTTCTAACATACCCCTCTGGCCCGGAACGTCAGGAGAATATCTGCAGATGAGGTCATATCCATCAGATCAGCCAATACATCATCTCTAGATATGAAACAAACAATACATGCCGCTTATCACCATCTCAAGTAGTCCTGTGTAGGTCGAGGATCTGAGAAACTCTCAATGGTGACCATCTTTTATTGCAGGCTACTGGCCTCCACCTAGCATACCAATCATAGTGTATATTAGGGCCATGGGTCGTCTTAAACAAAAATTCGTCCACATTGATGAGTCCTCTGGCTGATGCTACTAATCACCAAGCTGTCTCTTAACCCTATCCACATGATAGAACTTTATAAAGTGGAAGCAGACCTGTGGCACTATGACTCTCCATGTACAAATTTCTCCAATGCTCCTAATTCAATTAGGAACTGTCTGTTATAGCTGGGGGTTGTCATACATTGTCCACGAAAACTAGAAACACGTAGAATCCTCTAATTAGCAATGGAAGAGTAATTTATGTAGGTAATGAGGAAATTAAATGCATCGTACCTCATCAAACTTGAGAACATCTAGCTGGTGCCACAATCATAGTCCTCTGCCATGATCGTGGTCTCTTGTCTACTGTTCGAGTCATGCCAACCTACTCATGGAGGAAGTATGTTATGTTCTTAATATTGCACATAGTAAGAAAGACAATAAAAAGTAAACATTAATTACCTCGAAGCAAGAGGGAATCTGACAGCATTCTAGCCATCGGACAGAAGGATGGGAACCTGTAGTAAATCTACGACATCACTAATGATATGTACCCAGCAAATCCAGTCGTATCACACCAAGCAGCACTGCACAATGAATGATAGGTGTGCGAAACCAATGCAGAACCCCAAAACAACCATCTACAATTATCAAAGTCCTTTAGGAGCGGCAACTATTTGAGGGGGACAAAGTTTGCTGACTTGTCCATAAACAAATACCCCTCATTCAGCATTAGCAAGTAACACATAGCATACTGACAATATGTGTGCGACCCTATTTCTGAGCGAAGTCATCTTTAGCTTGAAATTCTACTTCCTATTCTCTGGAAATGGTAAAGGCCTATCATCGAGCAAGTCCTTAACCCACTACCATGTGGGGTGTCTATGATACTGCTGAAAATCTTTAATGCAACCGCCAATTGGGTCACCATCTGTACGCATACCAAGATGGTATGCCACATTCTGGAGGGTAATAATGACCTTGCCCCACAAAAGGTGAAAAGTATGGTTTTTTTGGTCTCCCCTGCTCCACAAATGCAGAGAGAAAGACATTGTCAAAGATAAAATTCCTTAGCTCCCTATAAGAATAATTTAATTTAATTTTAAATTAACTAATTAAATAATTTAATCAAATTATATTATATCAACTAATTAATTAAATCAAATCAACCTAACTAATTAAAACAACTTAAACCAACATGTCTAACATCTCATCTAACCTTTTAAGTTCAAATATCCTAACATGACAACTGATTAATTAAAACAAATAATATGTCGTTATTTTAACATATTTTCTAACTAATTAAATCAACATATAATAATATATCAACTAAAATTAAATAAATCAAAATATTTCAACATGTCAACTAATTAACTATATAAAATAAGAAATAGACAAACTAATCTCGTAGTCTAGTATACCGGCTACATACCACTCACATTTGGCCTGTTAATATTTCTTAAGTGCACGTAATTCTAGCGTTGAGTCATATATATTTTTCAAACTTTCCAAAACTTAAAAAGCTCTCTCAAATGAATCCAAACATCTCAACTGCTCCCTCTTTAGCCATTTCAACATAGATATTGAGCCCAATAACTCTTTATGTACGTATTTCGGATACTCACTACCCAATTTTTCTTTTATTTTATATCCCGGATACATCCGAAATGTGTTAAAAAGTGTGTGTGTCATATCCCAGTGATGCACTTTTAATGTATTTATGGATACAATATCCGAAATATGATATGTTATGTATATTGATAAATATTTGACCGTTTATATATTTTGATAAATACTATATTTAATAAATTTAAATAAAAATTTTATTCTATTATATCATATTTGATTATTCTA
>NC_029786.2:76210996-76218132 GCF_000816755.2 Arachis ipaensis | reverse complement strand
TCTGTTGCATCATTTAATTTTTGTACCAAATTTTTTGGGCTTATTTTTTACACAAATCATATCATTAGTTAAAAGATTTTGTAAAATTTGTCATCCATATTTTCTGTGTCACTAAATAAATAATCATGGTTGTCAAACTCGCGAGTTAACTCGTAAACTCGTACGAGTTTACGAGTTTAGGTAGTGGAATCGAGTTGACTCGGACACAAACTCGTTTCTGGGTAGACTCGGCTATACTCGGCTAGACTCAGATAGAATCGCTCAAACTCGCGAGTTTGCTAGCGAGTCAGCGAGTTTGAATTCGGTGCCCATTTTCGCCAAAACGGCGTCGTTTTGGGCCCGAAAAAAAAACCCCTACAGCTAACCACTAACCCACCCAGACCCGATAAGTGTGTAACCCTAATTTCGAAACCCTTACACTCCACCAGCACTAAGCCATCAGCCCATCACTGCTCACTGCCTCGCCCTCACTCTCTTCTTCTTCTCCAACGTCGGTGAATCGCCACCATCTACCGGCACCGTCGTCTGTGCCACCATGCAGAGGCCGAACGCCGGACGGATCCTCATCCCTCACCTGTCGTCTTGCCTCATCCCTCATCTCTCATCCAACGCAGAGTCGCAGAGCCAGAGCCCACCAGCCACCACCACGCAGTGAAGGTTCCTCACTTCCTCGTCGACACCAGCCCACCACCACGCAGAGGCCACCCAGAGTCGCAGAGCTCACCACCACGCAGTGAAGGTTCACCGCCCCTGTTCTACCATCGTCGGCCGTCGCACTCCTTCCTGTTCTGCTTCACAGCGTTTGCCTCCCCTCCTCTGTTCGTCGCCATTGTTCTTCACTGCCGATCTACTTCAATTCTGCCCTGTTCTCCAAGGTAATTTTTTTAAACAAATTCAAATATTAACAATCTTGGTATCAATTCTGCAATGTTGGTTCTGAATTGCTGATGTTAACTTTTTAAAATTTTTTTAGTTTAGTTTAAATCCTACACAGAATTGGTTAATGAGATTTGATATGTTGAAAAAAAATTAAACTGATGCTGCTTCATTTTGTTTTTATAACAACAAGTATATGAGATCTGATATTGTTATTGAATTTTACTTGGTTATTTTTTCTTCAGTGCTTTGTTTTCTTAGCTTAAAGGACAAATTCCAGTGAAGATTGTAGTTTGTTTGTCGACTATGGAATGAAAATATGTCCTATAATTCATGTTATTATTATTATGAGGGTATCAAACTATAGTGAATTAAAGTAGATTGAGGGAGGAATAATGAAATGTATTTGCTTATTTAACCTTTGCTTATTTTGAATCAAATATTGGCCTCAGAATTATTCCTAAGCATTGATTCCTAATGAGTATTGCTTTGAACTTCGCAGGTTGCAATGACACATCCAATGGCTGTAACTAACTGCAACATCGACATGGAAAGTTTAATTTCTGACCAGAACAGAAGCATTGCTACACTTGCTATTACCACTCTTTTAAAGACAGGAAATGAATCAAGTGTAAAAGGTCTTATAAAGCAGATTACAAATTTCATGTTTGATATTGCTGATGAATTCAAAATTGTTGTTGTAGAAGCAATAAGATCATTGTGCTTAAAGTTCCATTTAAAAAATTGTTTTCTTTTGTGTTTTGGTTGTGTCTTATGAAGCTTTGATTGTGTGATTGTGTGTTTTATGTTGAACTAGATACATACTTGTGAAGAATTTAAATGTGTGATCTAGAGTACTTGTTGTAACTTGTAATTATAGTATTATGTTAATCTATATGTTTTGATATTGAAATTGTTAAGTTTGAATGGCTATATCTGAGTAAATATATATATTATACATGATATACATATTTTTTTATAAAAAAATATATAACAAGTAAACTCGTACGAATCTACGAGTCGAGTTTACGAGTCGAGTCTAGGTCAACTCCACGAGTTTACCTAGACTCGCGAGTTTGACAACCTTATAAATAACAATGGCTATCCCACGAATGTTGATTGTCTATGCTAGTAGACATCTAGTGGAAAATAATGACATAAACGCTTTGTGTGTTTTTTTTTTTTTTGGGTGCTTTCTACTTCACCTTGATGTACCTGCATTTTAGTGCAAAAATTCTCACCAATTAACTGGTTTTAATTAGTGCGTGGACACTAACTCCACTTGCCCTTCTTTCTCCTAGCTAAACAAACAGTTGAGGAAGACAATAATTTTTTTTATGGTATTTCTCAATTCGACAGGTCAATGACCAACCATTTGCAAATCTTATCTCTCTATTTAAGAGTTCAAATCTTAACATTTGATTAAATAAACTAGTGAGCTAACTACTAAACCAAACCAAGACAATAAATTTTCTTTTTTTTGGTGATACAAGACAATAAGTGTTTTTTTTTTTTTATGATAACAAGACAATAAGTTTTTTTTTGTGTGATTTTTCCAATTTCAAGGGTCCACCTCATTTCAACTCAGTTATTGTTTCTGCATCTTGGTCTAAAATTTCCAAAATTCAAGATAAATTAATATAGTAGACTCCCGAACCAAAAATACATAGCTTTTGGGCCTTTATGAATCCATTAGACAAATATTGATATCATCAATAAATTAGAAGTATCTAGCCCAAAAATAAAAAAGTTCGAGTATTAATTACCAATAAATAAATATTAAATAAAATATAATTATTAACTAATTTGGGTTGGTCAAATATTTAGATCACTTGTACGCTTAAATAAGTATCGGGAGCTAGTCTTGTCTTGTGCATGCAGCAATTCATTGGCCACGATTAATTTGCGTACGGATTAATCTTTGGTCTGGCAAGTTTAGAAATACCGTGGACAACCAAAAAATAATAATAAAATACAAGTATTGTCCGAAGAGATCACCGTGGTTTTGAACATTGGCACTTAACCCCCCTCCAAAAAAAATATATTATTTGCATACCAAAATCAATTACAAAAAGAATCTATTATATATTTATGTATAAATAAATGTGTAGTTTAACTCATTTTCAATATATATTCTATACTGGTGACTAATTTTAGTAGTTAATTTTAGTGTACACCTAACATGGTTACATCATTTTTTGTGTACATCTTTTTTGAATTTTTTTTCTTTTATAGTATAAAAGACAAGTCTTTTATATTTTTCCACTTCTTATCAATCACTTATTCACTTATACAAGCAAAATGTAAGCAAAAATAATGCGTATATTATTACTCATGAGTCATGATACTTATTACATCCTTGTACATACTAATAGGTTTTGGAACATGTGGACATTGATCCAAGGTGTATGTTGAAGCAAACAACAGAAGCATGCTTCAGTTTCATTTCCTAGCTCCGATATTGAAAAAAGATTACTCGTTAACTAGTCCAGCAAGTTAAGGTTCATCATTGGTTTATATCTATATGATTTTGCGATTAGGTGTGAAGAATAAATAAACATTCGCACTCAGCCTTAACTTTTACAAGAACAGAGATGGTAAGAACCAAATTCTTGAATACATGATCATTGGGGGTCTAATACCATGTGATAGTTGCTCAGCATTGGTTAAGTGTTCAATTATTGGACTGATCCAGCACAAGAATCAAAACTCAACTAAAATTATTCTTGCCATGATTTGTTGTGTAAATATCTAACATCATGATATTAAACAGTATCACATCTTAGGATCAATTGAACACAAGATTATAAGGCCTTGATAATTATGCACAAAGTAGCAATCTTTCTCTTGGATTGAGAAATTTTGTATTCCTTAACACTGGAGAAGTCAGACAATTATCTTGTAGCAACAGTTTTGAGGCAGAAAAACAAAATCCTACGTAAAACTGCAACGAAATTTTGAAACGGTTTTTTTACAAAAATCATACTATGCCAGGTTAAGAATCACTAGATGTTAATCAAAGTATTAAACGGGGCCTCCTAATTCTACCAAGAAAATTATGAAAGCTGGCCTCAAGCTTTGCTTCCACACCCAGAAAGGGAAAAAGGTAAATACAACGCATATATTCCCGGAAATCAGCCAAGAGCATATTTTTCAGAGGATAAAACTCATTTGTTTATCTATGGGAACAAGGTTAAAAAATGAAGGACCACCTGTTAACTATCACTTCAAATCTAGATTAATACAAAACTCCTTATACAAATCAAAATGTTGTTCCCATTTTGACATATGTTTCTTTAGTAGATTACATGCCTCTAAACCTTGAGGTTCCGAGATTTCCAATGAAGCATTAAGCCTCAACTCAACAGGGCACTGATCATCAAATACCTCGCCTCCATGAGGTTTTGTCTGCTCCCCGGGCTTCCGGACTTGGAACATAAATGTATCATAAATTCCATCACTATAAACAGAGTTCCCTGTAACAAAATCTTTAGCGGAGCAACTGAATGCAATTGGCCGATATGACAAAAAAGATTTTCGTTTCAAGGAACCATCCCAAGCTTCCTCTTGATCATGAGAAAGAGATACTGCATCATCATTGAGGTCCATAGAGCCATGTGTTGAAACAGTGATGTCACTTGCCACCTTCATTACTTCATTGTACTTGAGGCCAAGCTCCGCTTCTACTGAAAACTCATCATCTTCCAAACTTGAGCAACCATTGTAAAATTCATTTAGCACAAGTAGAAAAGGAAATGGCCTAACTGGACCCACAATGTCATCGTTGCTGTGGCATGAAGATTTCCGTAAGAAGAATGGAGGCAACTGAGGAAGGTCAGGTAAAGCTAAAAAATCTAGCGCTATCTTATGCTTGTTTACAAGTTGCGGACATTCAGAATAATTCAAAAATGCCAATTGCAATATCTCCATAGGCAAGTCAGCCCAAAGTCTCTTCAAAGCAACTTCATGAACGCTTGCAGGTGATTTTATATCTTTAAAGACGGCAATAATTGCAGCAGACGATCTTAACCGACCAAACCCATAGGCATTTAATTTCTCGCATAAAAACTCATGCACTTCAGTAGCAGAAAATTCCTTCCATTGAGTTTGCATATGAATCTTTTCTAGTTTCCTATGTAGTGATTTAGTAAGACTATCGCTTACATATGCCTGAAGGTAAGCCAATTTTAGGTAATGAAATCTTTTTGGAAATTTGTATTCCTCCTCGCTGAAGGGATGCAAGTGTTTGTCCAAATATAATTCTTGTTTCTGGCAGTAATCTAAGTTCCTAGCTGGACCCCGAGAAGCATGATATCTTTGCAATTCAAACTTTCCTGATGACAATAGCCTTATCAGTGTAAATCCACCATTTTCATCTGGTTCACAAAGTAAGGCAGCCAGCTCATTGCTTAAAATTCCAAAACCCAAGACAATCTCTTTCTTCAGCTGCCAATCAATCCATTCAGGAAGAGCATCCTTTGACAGCTCTTCCGTTAAGAGACAATCTCCACAATGACACTTGCAGCCAGATAAATCGATCTCAGACGGAAGCTCCCAAGCACAGAAGGCTTTGTTAATCTTTGAAAGTTTCGAAGCAAGATATCCGTTTTGGAATGGCAATTCAGGTCCATAGCAGAAGAGACTAAACTCACAATTCCAAAATGATCCCAGTATAATGCAATATCCATACTCGGAAGCCAACTTGAAAGTATCTTCCCTTGAGTGGGACCTCAAGGTAGACAAGCTTAGCACAGTTATGTAGCAAGGATCATCAATATTATGCATCCATTGTAACACCGGCATCATAGGCTTCCTCGCATCAATGAGAAGTAAAAGACTGCTAGAAGCCACTGCGCAGAAGAAATGGTTAGGGCCTGCCTTTGCCAAGGCAAGAAACTGCTCTTTTTCGCTTGGAGCATACATACGCAACATATCAATCTTCATTAGGCAACTCACATTACATTCCTTGGATCTCAAGTCAACTAAGAAAACGGCATCAGAACGAGCAACCACCAAAATCCGAGGATGCCAGCTAAATTCACAGCTCACCCACACACTATCACTACAATAACCCGAATCATTCCACGAAACTTTCAACCTAGTCCCCCTGAAAGCAGTACTTGAACCATGACAATAAGACTCCAAATCAAACAAGAACAATTGACCACTTCCTAACAACACCACACTCTGTTCCAATATATGAGGGCTCCAACAAGCATGAACAACGGAACAACTCTTGAAAACTTTACCGCCGGCATGTAACACAACAGGCCTATTGAAAGTAGAGCTATGCTTCACAATGAACCAATGCACAGAATAAAGAGTACAAGCCAACAAATACCCAATAACAGGAGAAGAAGAATCATTACCCGAATAGGGAGGAGGTTCAAGAACAGGATTCACCGAAATTATGAGTATACGGTGAGCAGAGGAGGATCCCAACTCGGCACGGAAAACGTCATCGTTTCCGGCAAGGTGGACTTGCAACTTGGAGTTTGTGACGGAGAGCATGAAAAACCCGATTTTGTCATCGTTGAGGCCAGTGGGGAAGAAAACGACGGCGGTTTTGCGATCTGGATAAGCGAGGAGGTGGAGGCGGTTTGTGAGGAAATAAGAGGAGGGGGAAGCGGCGTCGTTTTGGGCGAAGGAGGAGAGAGAAGAAGCGGTTGAAGGGAGGAGGGAATGGGAAGAGAGAAAGCGGGAGGGTGAGAGAATGGGAGGGAGGTGAAGGAGAGAGGAGAAGAGAGAAGAAGAGGAGAAGAGAGGAGTGAGGGAGTTAGGGTTAGGGTTGAATTTGAGAGGGCCTAAAGTGGTGGTGGTTGGTTCAGAGAGGAGAAGAGGGGCCACGGTGGAGCCACCAGGCGTTCCGACTGGGAAGAAGGACCTCCATTCCTGTGAGAACTCCATTGCCCTGTTTTCTCCAAACTAACCCTATAAAAATTCTTCACTTTTATTTTATCAACCCATAAGGCCAAACTCACGTCTTTGTCCCAGCCCCTACTTTCTTCTTCAGCAGCAGCACTTCAATCCTCAACCTGAGTCCACCATTTTTCACTTCAATCCGCTGCAATGCCTCTTCCATTCGTTTGGTTCATCAGCATCCTCTTTTCACTACCACTGTCCCGGCGTTAGCAAGTCCTCCATCTTTTCGTGCGTTTTTTGTTCTTCGTCTTCTTCACTACTTCGTCTCTGTCACCACCGCTTTAGTCCAACGTCTTCTTTGTTGCCTTCGTTTGCTTTTGGCTTGTTTATGCGTCATT
>NC_029786.2:76209770-76210929 GCF_000816755.2 Arachis ipaensis | reverse complement strand
AAATACTAAAAAAATTAAAAAAATATTTTTTTAGAAGCTGTAATTTACATCTTTTTTTAAAAGATCTTTTTTTAAAAAAAAAAGATGTTTTTCATCTAATAAATAAACAAAAAAATACTTTTATATCGTTATACCCAAACATAATTGATAGATAAAAATATCTTTTTGCATAAGATACCCAAACATAAAATTACTTTTATTTTTCCATAAGATCTTTTAAAAAAAATAACTCAAAAAAAGATCTTTTCTTAGAAGCTCACCCAAATAAACTCTAAATAAACAAAAAAATACTTTTATATTATTATACCCAAATATAATTGATAAATAAAAAGATCTTTTTGCATGAGATACCTAAACATAAAATTACTTCTATTTTTTCATAAGATCTTTTAAAAAAAGATAACTAAAAAAAAAAATCTTTTTCTAGAAGCTCACCCAAACAAACCATTTGTCTTCAACTCCCATACCTTTGAGCGGCTTGATTTGCATCATTGGTGGTTGAAATTTTTACAAAAACTTCACTTAAAATATCACACATTTTAATTTTATTTCAACTCTGCTAGAGAGATAATAAAAAATTTTAACCATATCAATAATAGGTTTTGAATTTAGCCCAATTCAAAAAAAAAATCCAAACAGTTATTATAAAAAAAAAGTAACCATCTCAACTCTAATTTATTAAAAGAATTCACCCTAACATCCTCTTCCTCTCCAAATTGACTATCACCCCGATCTTCATCAATCATCCTACCTCTCTGGCGGTTAGAAGCTCTTTCACCGGCCATCATCATCCACCTCCTGTAGCCCCTTCTCCCATCACCGTCGCGGAGTCGTCATCAAACAACCATTCACATAGTTATTAAAATAATCATTCGACTACCTAGTAAAATAATTATCCAACATTTGTTAATTGTATATACTTAAATTGAATCAAACAAAATAATCATCCAATTAATAATTAAAATAGCTATCTACATATTTAGCGAGTTGAACATCCAGCATATTTGCAGGTTTGGAGAGAGTCGACGTTGACACATGGAGACAGGGGAGGAGATCCGGCGACGGAGCAGCCATGCAACGACAACTTCAGCTAGCCAGGTTGCGAATATGCTCCGTGGAGTTCAAACCTAAACGCGCAGCGGCCAGAGATGGAAGAGGA
>NC_029786.2:76208083-76208943 GCF_000816755.2 Arachis ipaensis | reverse complement strand
GGGGTGCCTGCTCGGACGTTCGCGGAGAGCTGGGCAGCGTCGGCTGGTGTTCTGGACGGCCGCGACTAGTGTTCTGGACGGACGCGGCTAGTGTTCTTGGCAGCGTCTAAGGCTGGAAGTGAGCCGAGTTAAGCTGAATTAGACCAAACTCAAGCTCAACTCAACGAAAGCTCACGAGCTGGCTCAAATAATAGGAACATAATTTATAATTTTATATTAATAAATTATAACTTATATATATTGAAAAATATTGAAAAAGATAAATTTCATATATTGTCTATCTATCATATATAATTTTTTTATTTATGACCTACATCAAATTTATATATAAAAGATGACTGTAAATTTTTAAATAATTAAGAACATTAATATGTATGTAAAATTATATATTACTATTTTATATATATATTAAATTATTAATACGCATATCCTATATGCATTTAATCTATATTTTTAATATTATATATATAATCGAGCCAGCTCATGAGCTAATGAGCTGAGCTTATCAAAGTTTAAGCTTGACTCATTTCATTTATGAGTTTAATTTCAGGCTCAAGCTCGGCTCACCAACTCACGAGTTTAGTTTATCGAGCTATTAACGAGTAGAGTTCGAGCTGGCTCATGAGGTAACTTGACTCACTTCAAACCCTAGCGGCGTCGGACCGGGGAGATGGAAAGAAAATGGGCGAGAGAAAGGTTCTACAGAACAAAAATCACACGCGGAGAAGGGAAGTTACTGTATACGTAATTGCACCATTTGCAAATCCTTATTTTTTTAAAATTCAAAATTTAAATTATTAAAAATTAATTAAATTAATTATCATCTTATTTTAATTTCCTTTTTAATTCTATTGTTCATA
>NC_029786.2:76200497-76208044 GCF_000816755.2 Arachis ipaensis | reverse complement strand
TAACTCTTTCATTTTTTATTTTTTATAATTATAATTTTTTGTTAAATTTAATTTTTAATTTGATATTCGATCGCCCAAATCAATCCAAACCGAATTTAATCGATCAGATTAGTTTGTGTTCGACATGAAAAACCTCAAAACATAATTCAATCTAGCCAATTACAATTTTACCAATTCAGTTGTTAATTTCTTACAAACCCATCATGTTTACACCCCTAACTAAAAAAATGGGAGGGCCGAAAGGTCAAACAAATTTGAATATGTGCCTTATATCTAGATATATTTTATTTTGCATACAGTGCTAGCGTGAAGGCCTGTACATTTGTACGGATTTCATTTTGGTCAACATGTTAAAAAATGGAATGATTCAACATTCTCAAAAGAAGAAAAAAGATAACCTAATAATTCACATTTATTTACAAAAACTATTCATAGCATAAAGTAAAAAATAATATAAACTAATTAACAAATTCACATACTATACATATTATGTGTTCTAGAGGATGAAAAACTAAAGTTACAAAATATGATACACATCCCAAAAGTAAATCAGAAAGTTGAAAATCCACCTAAATAATTACTTTCTAGTTACAGAAACTTGAATTAGATGATCTTTCGAAACCATCTTAAAAACACATGAATACGCAACTTTAAATTTATATATTTTCATAAAATCTTTTCATTTAGGACCAATTTTATATTCTCGGTTCCTGCCTTTACTTTTTAGCACATTCATTGCAAAGCTTTTGGTAATCTCTGAGTCTTTAACAACAAACTTCTAATGTTCTGATCCTCCACTATTAAGTAGTAACCTAGCAAAGTGATATGGAATATGCTGTGTAAAAAAAAGTATCAATTAGTCCATAAAAAATAAAGTAACCAATAAACATGAAAATATAATTATACAAACTTACAAAATCGATCAGTTTTGACATCATAATTAGTCAAGGTCTTGTCATAATGTAGAACAATATATCTGTTTATTTCAATGTTAATTTATAAAAAAATATTATGAAACTAAATATTACAACAATAAAAAATGTAAAATGATGCTATACAAAATATTCGAAAATGCAAATTAACTATTTTACTCAATACAGTTTGAATGTAACAAACCTAACCACTAATTAGTTTACATTAAGAGATACAAATTCAAGAATACATGTAAACTAATGTAATATTAAATCAGAAAAGAATAAAAAATAATATGAAAATAAAAATTAAGCATTAAACATGTAATGCTAAAAAATTTAAAAGAAACTAATATGGAAATATTTAAAACATATGATAATACTTGACGCTTATAAATTTTGTGTTAGACCACCAGCATCTCGATCAACACCTATATCATTTGCATTTAAAAAAATAAAAAGAACATTCAAATAAAAAAAGAAAGAAGATAGTATTAAGGAAAATTATATAAAAAAAAGCTCATATATAAAAAAGATCACAATAATAACAAGAAATATAATAAATGAAAAGGAAGGAAAAGCTACAATATTTAACCATTAGGGGAAAAAAATAACCTATAGTATTTGTGGATGTAGTACTAGGTAATGAAGAAACAATATTTCCTACAAAATATCATAAACAGTGAGCACAATACAATATTATACTATATCTAACACTTGGTTGAGAAATACATGAAAGAAAAATTACCCGGACCATGTAAATGTTGAGATCTTTGACTTCGTTTTCTTTTTAAACATTACTTTCTATATAACATTGCTGAAGCACATAACTGAGACATTTAAACTTGATTTGTCTCACAAAAATAATAGAAGATAAATATACCAATATGTAGCAAAGAATCTTTAATATGATACTTGAGTCATTTTGTTTATTAAAGAATACCAACCAATCACTTCAACAAACAAAACTACACACATATATATATAGACACGCACATATATAGATATATCTATGAAGTAAACCTACAATAGGAATGAGAGAAAAAAATCTAAAACCCAGATATCTAATATGCATCTGAGCCTAGTCTAAAAAAAATATGTAAAAAAATCTTACTCCTAAAATATAGCATCAAAGTTATATCCAATAACACAATATATCTAGTACATAGCTAGATAAAAGAATAACATATAACTCATAATTTCTTGTTTTACACTCACAGTAATCTTATATATTTTACCCTTTGATATGGATCCTGCTGTTATTAAGATGACTATTATTATTATTGTTATTATCTTCTAGATATGAGATTAAAAAAATACCTTGCTAGGATACTCAAATAATTATAACACAACCATTAATGAAATTAAAAATACACACTATATGAATAAATAGAAAAGCGGCTTGATTTCATTTACTCTTGTACTTTCAAACAAACATACATATACATAAACATCATAGCTAGAAATAAAAAAAAAGGCTAGAATTCGTAACCTGACCATATCACATGATTTATACAGGACACTATGTACAATTCCTATCAAAGTAGAAACAAACAAAAGGGAACTATCAAACCATGCTAGTCTTTGGACACAGCTAAAAAAATGGATAGAACAGAGAGACAGCATCTTCATACTCATTTGTAACATTAGATTCAATGCCTATGGCTTAACTATTTCTTAGATTAGTAGGCTATTTCACAATAACACCAGCAACTCCATTAAAACATCTTAAGAATCACGGTTCTTGAGAACCTTGGAAGCCGGAGCAAGCTCCTCATCAGCAACTTCATCAAAAGCTTTCTTCATATTTCTCTTAACTTTTGCACTCCTAGGAAGATTCTCAGCAGTCTCTTTCTTGATCACATGAATAGGGGATTCATCAAGAACAGCAGAAAGTACTTCCTGCCATGCAAAAGAATGGAATAATTAAATAAATGTATACAGGAGAGAACATGCAACCATATAAAGAGGCACATCATCCTAATTTTTCAACCCAAAAAAGTTTATAGTCATCCCTAATTTGTGAAACACAGCAGATAATTTAACCAACCAACACATTCATAATTTAAATCTCTCCAAAATAAACAAATTACTGTAGTTTCAGTGGGAGGAGAATTCAAGAGGACCTCAATGTCGAGGTTGCACTCCGCATCAACAGGTACACTATCATCAACAGTTTTGCCTTCTCTTTCATAATATCAACTTTCCTGCTTATATCATCCAATCCAGGAACTCCAGCATCCTTTTCACCAAAGAAATCAATAAAAGGTCCACAGTTTGTCTTCACATCGGAACAATTCCCATCACAAGAAATACCCTCGTCCAGCACCTCACACAGATCCTTCTTGCCAACAATATATTCATGGTCACTTGAAGGGATCTCTCCCAAAGAACCATCCTAAACAGTATTTATTAAAAACATAAAAGAAAATCAAACGATAAGAAACCAACAAAGAAGCAGCAAGGAATAAACTAAAACAACATTATGAAAGAGACACATATCAAATACAAGAGTTTGAAGAGGCAACCTTGATTGGAGTACGCTCATCATCAGTATCATAGTTAGGCAACTCAAACATGGCAATAATAGCAGCATCATCGCAAACTCTTCTCACACAGAAAGTTCCAAAATATTTATTAGCACCAACACTCTTGATATCTATCTTAAGAAGCAATTTTTTCTCCAGCAATTGTTGGAACATCACAGGATAACTATCTCCACAAACAACTTATGAAATAATTTAAAGTGTGTGATTCTTAGAAAAATCAAGGACCAAGTGTACACTCAAACACAATCAACATATACAATTATACATGACACAAACAGACCCTATCTATTACTAAATTCAATAACAGGAAAAAAACATAAACCATACATTTACATCCTTTTGAACCTCCCCAAATAGACTAGCACATGATTTTTTTAATAAATAAGTAACCTCACGATCGAACAAGACAAATACACCATGTCCGTTATCATCCTCAACAGCTACTTTGATCCGATATCTGACCATATAACAATTACCCATAAGCAATTTACCAAAAAAAAAAACACAAGGAAACAACTATAATGAGAAAAATGGAACAAGGAGAATGAAACAATAGAAGGACAAAGAAAGAAAAGAAAACAGAAGTCAATATCACAAAAAAATAAATAAATAAATAAACAAATAAACACAACAACCTTAGGAGTCACATTGGTAATATAGTGCTGACAAAAATCACAATAATATGCACCACCTTGAGGCTGAATTGACTTCCCACAAACACAAGCTGAATACCACCAAGGTCCTTCATCCACAATAGATCTCACAATACCAAAAACCACAAAAGACCCTTCCTATTATAACATAAAAATAAACCTTGAGATACAAATAGAAAACATAACTTTGCATTACTTTTTAATTAAAAGACAACTAAGTCAAAATTGACTAAAGACATCGAAAACTTAATAAACCTTATTGTTATCATGGAGTTCCTCAATAGTGTATCTCCTAATAAGCCGCATAAAATCATCTTCCAATGAAACACCCTTGCCCTCATTAGCAATAAACAATGGTTGTGTTCCATTGATATCTTGATCAACCATACTAATAATCATCACAGAAGAGGGAAAGATCCAAATAAAAAAATCAGAAACAATATCAACTAAACCTAAAACACAAAGAGAATAAAATGAAATCATATTATCTAAGTTAAAACTATAAATAAGAACACCAATGAACTAAACATATCATTTATTAAGATACTATCTAATAACCTGTTTTTGAAATCAACAACTTCAGCCAAATCAGGATTAAAGAACAGGCGAGTAGCATGCATAACATTTTGGAGACAAACTTGTCCTACAAAACACCTGGCTGAATAAATAAAAAAGGAGAAACAGGAAAATAAATATAAAATAGAGTTCAGAAGAAATTGAGAAGAATGAATATTATAATGTTCACTACCTCTAAAGAATTTAACTTTGGCAAGTTGGATCACAACAACTGGCTGCTCCATATAACCAGAACCTAAGAAATGATGCACTTCATCCACGTACTCCCCCAAATAGAGCACAGTGTATTGTCAACCTAAAAAAGTATTTTTAAAAACTTCAATCCATTAACAATCCAATATAAAATAGCACTAAAAACTGACAATCCAATATAAAATAGCACTAAAAACTGACAGGACAGTTCATAACATAAATAATAGGCAACTAATACAAAACACAATCAATATGAAGATAAGATGGACAAAAATAAACTCTTTTGAAGATAACTCAAGAATAATCATCTTCATCACTTTGCCGTCTTTCACATACTCTTTCTCTTCACCAACAGAAGTTAACAATCTAATCACATCTATCAGAAAACAAACATGAATAAAATTACAGAACAAAAAGTGCATATTTCCATTAAAAAAACCAACGAAAAAGAAACAACTGAAAGAAAAAAAGAAAATGGAGGGGATAAAGAAGATACGAAGTCACCTACCAACTAAGTAAACATAATCATCAGTCATCTTCAAGAGCTCATCAAATGGACAAAAACTGAAACATGTCTTGGGGATAGCATCATCAGCGACAGGAACAACGCTTGTACGGTTAAGAAAAATCAACTTAAACTCATGTTCTGCTGTCCTATAATTGCCTTGATTTGCAACAACACTAAAATATGCCATTCGATATGTTTGACCCTCAATAATATTCTCTTTAACCTATTTATCAGCTACTTCTTAACAGATGTCTGGATTTTGTTAGACTGCGAAAATAAATTAAGCATAAAAAAACAGCCACAACAACTAAAATTTAAGAACAAAGAAAGTCATAAATAAAATCAACCAAAAATCAACAATGAACAGCTACTCACATCTGCATCAATAAGAACAACTTTCATTGAATTTGCAACATCATGATTCCAAATGAAGGAACAATCCAACTCCTTAGTATCCTAACTTTAAGTCTCCATACCTCCCTTGGAGGATGGATCTTAGAAATAGAATCAAACGGAGGAGGCATTAACTCAACCACCAAACACAATAGAGAGAACCAACAATAAATAAAAACCAAGAACAAAGGATTTGAGAGAGGAGGAGAGATGCATTAGACTACACAACCAATGAGTCCTTTTTATAGAGAAGATAAGACATCATCAAAAGATTTGAATTTGAATACCTCAAAGAAAAGGTGGAAAAATATGTATCACATATCATATAACATCATCTATCACATACATATCCATATATATGTAGCTACCACAATCAAGAATACCTATGCTATACTCGCTGGGCACTAATTGAATAAGAAAAAACAGATTCCAACAAATCTCATACCATTATAGAGTAATAGAATAGAATACCCTACAACCTACTAACATCTAATCTACTTGAACATGTACATATACATCTATTAGGAAATCTCATCTCATACTATTATACCATTATATTATATAATAATATAATTCCCCAAAACCTAGTAAAAAATATTACATCTCATACTATCATAGAGATAGAGATATAGAGTATACTATAACCCACTAATATCTAATTAAACCTACTAACTCAATGTAGACCATTAACATCTAAATTCCAAAATTCTAGTTGCAGAAAAAATAGTAAAAAAAAAAAAGAAACATACAGATGATAAATATAATTATTGAAGGATTACCATGTGTTCATAACCCGCAGCAAAAGAAAAGAAAGTAATCCTTAAAGATCTATTTTGTGCTTAAATTTTATTCCAATAATATACAATATATAAATCAGATTATCTTTGAAATTAGAACTCATGGTTGTCAAAACAACCCATGTTGCAGTAAAGCAATATTCCAAATTCTTCACAACTTCTAACCATTCCATAACCAAATTTATTGGAGAATATTATTTCAATAGGATTATCATATCCATGATAACCTTTTCATACATAAGAACAATTCTCAATGTATAGCCAATTTATTACTTTCAAAGTATGCCATACGAAAAATGGACATATTTAAAAATTTTAAAATATGAAAGTAAATCAAGAAATCTATATTTCTGAAGAAAAAAATTTATTTAGAATCGTGAATGAGTATCTTGGTTGTCAAGTTGTTACTCATACCTATTCCAAATAAATATGATTAAATTGTATTCCATACAATTATAATCCCAAATAATTATCTGGTTGTCAGACAATTATTTAACTGAATTATATTTTATACCCCTAGGTTGTCTAGATTCAAGTATAAAATTAATTCTCCTTATACATCATCATATGCATAAATACATTCTATCTTTGAGTACAAGTGTCCTGGTTGTCAGGTTGCTCCTTGTAAACAAGAGATAAATTTATTTTTGGCAAACTCCTAACTTTTAGGATTTATCTCAATTGTTAGAGAATTTCTACCAGTATTCATGGATTAAATTTTATACTCCCAGGTTGTCTAGGTAAAAATATAAAATTAAATCACTAATACATCAAATGTATATACTGATTATTATCTTGAAAATAAAACTCCTGGTTGTCAGGCTGCTCTTTATAATCAAGAATATTAGAAAAACTAATTTCTAATATTATAGTGTTCAAAACACATCAATCAAATCAAAATTTGATTGTTCATGTACTAACGTTTAGCCTTAAAAAGTTATCAAATCAAATTTGACATTTATATATAG
>NC_029786.2:76171160-76200357 GCF_000816755.2 Arachis ipaensis | reverse complement strand
TGGTACGACTCTCAGGTGGATTTTTAATAAATAAATATAGGTAATTTCGAAAGGAGTATTAATCGAGAAGCCTGAAAAGAGTAGAAATAAAATCGCGAAGACGTATCTCTCACGTTTCGACAACAAAAGATAAACCGTGAAGCCGAAAACGGTATACGGACAAGGCGTAGAGGAGATTAAGAGATAGATAACAAATAGATATATATAACATAAGTAAATAGCCACTAGTCGCGACCCGCGAAGTTTAGGTCGGCTAGGGTACAGTATGAAAGTAGTTGACAACAGTATATCCTAATCTCTCCCGAAGGAAACATGAGAGCCTCTATATAAACATTAACTTGGAGCAAGTGGGACGAACCACAACCCTTGCTACTACCCAAGTATCACAAATAAACATTTATTCATAATCACCCTTCATTATTATCAATCCTCAGACAATGACCCGGAGCAAGCGGGACGAACCACGACCCTTGCTACTACCCAGGTATCACAAATACACATTTATTCAAAACCCCACGATTAAAATCGTTTATCATAATCCTCCTTTCCCGTCTCATACCCAGACCAAGCGAACAACGCCACTGCCTACTACCCGGGGTCGCACATCACATTTCAATATTTTTTTATTATTATCCATTTAACATATTCATTAATCATATATGCATTTATACTCAGCCATAAACAATAATGGCTTTGCCGTAACCCGGCAATAACTCAACCATCCGGCTCATGGTCCAATCAAGAACCGGCCATTTATCAATAAATATAGCCCTCCGGCTCATGGCATACACGGTACTTCCACCGTCATCCCTCATATCTCATATAATTATCTTTGATCATCATTGATCATAACTTTTTCCCTTGCTTTACTCGCAAGTTACCACATCCCCTAGCTCCTTTCTCATTGGTAGGCATATCATAATGATTTAATACATAAGAGGTGAGATCGGAGGCTTAGAAGTATGAGATTTGGCTTTTAAAACTCAAAAATCAACTTTGGCATGAAGACAGGGCCACGCGTACGCGTACTCCACGCGTACGCGTACTCCACGCGCACGCGTGGATGGCCAAAAAAACTCATCGACGCGCAAGCGTCATATGCGCGGACGCACGGGTTGAAAAATAGCCAAACGACGCGCAAGCGTCAGCCACGCGTACGCGTGGGTGCTTTTGCGCCCCAGGCACAAACTGGCACAACTCTCGGAAAAATAGCTGGGCATTTGGTGCAGCGCATCGATGCGCCTGCGCACACCACGCGCACGCGTGGATAGTGCCTTCTTGAAGAACGACGCGTACGCGCCAAGTGCGCCTACGCGTGGAGGGTCATTCTGCTAAAAATTTTCTAAGTTAAAAGCTGCAGAATTTACAGATTCAACCCCCAATCTTCCGACGGACATAACTTTCTCATTTTAAAATCATTTTTCACTCGTTCTTCAAACGGCATGGACATCCCGATCTTCTTTGGAATTCTTCACCAACCTTAACTCCAAGCCTTACCAAAGCTCCTTAAGCAATACCAATCTCCCAATTGTGCACCAACATCACCAAATACACTAACATAACCAATATCACATACATACATCAACTTAGGGCTCATAAAAATGACAAATTACAAGGGTTTGAGCACTTCTTACCTCAGCCCATATGAAGTAGGGATAGAACCTACTTAGAATCCATGTTGGAGTATCCCTAAACACCCAAAATCACAAGATTTCAACACTAACTACCCAAAAACGTGTAATAGTAGAGAATTTCAAAAACTGGGAAGAGATAAATGGAATACTCACCACCAAACTTAGATAGAATTGTAGAGGATGAGAAGAGCGACGCGTGGCCGCAAACGGCTCATCAATTGGAGCTCCGTAGCTCAAGTTATGCTGGTTTGAAGATCAAAGAGAGTTAGGTTTTCTCTCTTCTCTTCTCTCTTCTCAA
Source organism: Arachis ipaensis (assembly GCF_000816755.2). Classification (NCBI taxonomy): domain Eukaryota; kingdom Viridiplantae; phylum Streptophyta; class Magnoliopsida; order Fabales; family Fabaceae; genus Arachis; species Arachis ipaensis. The sequence continues at coordinate 76,198,425 of NC_029786.2, read as the reverse complement.
ATCAGCGCCCCAACCCTTCTTTTTAGGGTAAAATGAGCTGAAATGCTCACAACTAATGTTTATATATGTTAGGTCTTGGGCCCACTTAGGCCCGGTTTACTTATTTTTGCCCATTGGCCCAATTTTGGGCCAAAATCTTTAAGATTAGCGCTCTAAATCGCACTTTAAATATTTCTACCTTCCCTAATTATAATTCCTCATTTTTTAATCTTATTTACCCATAATCAATTTCCTCAGCTGTAGTACCAGACAGATCTCAGCCGGTACTGCCGGTCAAAATTCCACTGCGCGCTTTTACGCAGAAAACTATATTTTCCGACTCGGAAAAATTCACTGAATCCAAATATCATATTTAAATTATCAAATTCCAATTGCCAAATCTTCCAACCATATTCGCTCCTATTTAACTTATTATTTAATTAATTTCGGTTAGACCGGGTATTACAATAATTCCTTCCATCTTTTCAGCTCTTGGTTAACCCTTAGAGTATGGTTTAATTGTCAAACTCTAACTAGTTACCATTATTATAATGAACTGTGAATGACCTAAGAAACTCATTTCTTCATTCATTCAATCCCCTTGGCCAAGGTTTTATTCATCCCAGTCATTATAATCATAGAGCTCAAACTCTTTACCAAGAGTTGATGGATTCCTTATTGACTAATCATTAATTCTACAAGTATTTAAATCATACCCAATATCCATTCAACTAGCACCCTAGGGTATTAGGTGTCCGAAATCAAAGTATAATAAATACATTGTTAATTACTATGACAGTCGCAGGTCAAAGGAAACTCTATTACTATGTTCATCTTGAGAATATCCTATTGACAAATGTACGGTAATTATAACCATTAGAAATTCTCAAAGTGAGTCAGTTCAATGGTCATATCTCTATATGCACCATCTATATATATAATTTAATAAATGAGATCTATTAATCTTCATCCAATGAAGACCATTATATATATATTGATCTTTCCGGATTATTAATATCCTTTTTAATAATCCTATGACCAAGAACAATTTAGATTAAATTATAAAATATTTATCTCTCAATATTATGATCACTATCACAATGATAAATCTCTAAATTTAATCAAGGACCTTATTATATTAATATTTTAATATAATAACAATAAAAAATTATTTGACACATGATTGATTGGATTGTGGTCATACTTCTTACTCCCAACAATTATCAACTAACAAATCAGTTAGACTAATCAATCACAAACAAAATGAAAATATGAAGAGTAACAATATTAAAATAACATTAATTGTCTTAAGAAATCAATTAATCAATCAAGCTAGATATAACACTCAATAGAATCAATTAATCAATCAATTAATCACAAAATATATCTATAGCTATATATTACATATTAACTAAATTAACTAAATCATAATTAATTTCCTAAGTGATTTGATAGATGCAATATATAAATAATATAAAACAGCCCAAAGAAGGAAAAATCACAAACTGTCCCAATCTCCTACATCAAAAAAGTTCAGTTGACACATATAGGACTTAGTAAACCTATAAAAAGTAAAATCTACTTGAAAATACTAACTACCCCTCTCAATCACATCAATCATCACAACAAACAACAAACACCTATGAAAAGCAGTCAACGCATCAATCAAGGTGTAAAGTGAGAAAAAATAAAATTGCTAAACTCAAACAGTCAAAAGAAGGAAAAATCATAAACTGTCTTAATCTTCTACATAAAAAAAAGTTGAGTTGACAAATATAGGACTTAATAAACCTATAAAAAGTAAAATCTACTTGGAAATACCAACTACCCCTCTCAATCGCATCAATCACTACAACAAACAACAAAGACCTATAAAAAGACATCAACACATCATCCATCATGTAAGGTGTGGAAAAAACAAAATAAAATAAATAAATTACTCCATTTTTTAATTAATATTTTCCCTAAAAACAATAACACATTATACACAAAATTTCGTAAAGTGCTTAATCCTAGTTATAAGAGCATACGAAAAAAAAAATACAACCAAAAATCAACATGCAAAGAAAAAAATGGTAAAAAACCATATGTAACATAAATAAAAAAGAATATAAAAATGAAATTAAATTCATATTGATTTGAAACAAAAAGGGGAAAAAACACACAGAAAAGATAACAATCTACTGTAGACTACTAATTCAATAGGAAAAGACATGATTCAACAAATCTAATGCTATTATAGAGTCATAAATTACCCTACAACCCACCCACACCAAACTGAACCCTACCACCTCATCATAGACTTCTAACCCATATACTATTAACTTCTACCAAATTCATATAACAAAAGTACATCAGTCAACATAAGTATCCCATATCACTGCATCATAAACAGTACACTAAACTGAGCCTAGAAAATAGATTCTGTAATTATCAAAAATTTAATTTTACATATATAGGAGTTAGGAGATATATAAAAAATAAAATCTTATTGGGAATATCAAGTATCTCTCTGAATAACATCAATAATGATAACTAAGATGATAGAGCAATAAAAATTAACAAATATTATCTCTTATAAAATAACTCAAATTTGAGGGTTTTAAATTAGTTACCAAAAATGAATTTGACACCTTTAGATGAGAAAATATAAAATTGAGAAATTTGAGACATTTAAATATAATTTACATCCATTAAATATAACATTTTCTTTCCTAACAAATTGTCCAATTAGAAAACTTGTCATTTCAATAAAAAAGTATTATCCAATTCAAGTAACTAATTCAAGTGGCAAAATCCTTTTTAAACTGAATAGGTATTCACCAAATCAAGTAACTAATTCAAGCGACTAAATATTTTTTTAAACTGATTTTAACACAAACGAATCTTACACTTTTTTGCATTCAGAAAGTGCACACAAATCAATTAAAGCAAAATGACACAAACATCTTTTATACAATTCAAGTAACTAAATCTTTTTTTAAACTGATTTTAACACATAAATCCTATAGTTTGTTCATTTGGATCAACAATGCAATGAGATGAAAGGTAATTAAGTCGTCGTTGCATCAACAATCAATCAATATTATTTTGAAAATAAATGCCAAAAAGAAAGGATTTGTCACAAAAATGAAAAGGTAAAGATTGACCTAATATAATGTACGAAAATACCCATTCATAGCACAAACTTAATCATTTAAACAACTAACTCGATATCAACTCATCATCATTAGAGGAAACGGCAGCACCTTGCATATAATGCATGGAAAACTCAGTTCTTCTTTCTCTTCCTTCTAAATATTCCTTAAAAAAATAAATTAAAAGTAGATATAAGTTTACTGGATGCAACAACAGACAAACAGCAAAAATAGAGATTTTAAGAAATAAGAAGTTAAAGAAAACATTAACAACTCAAATAATGTTTGTTATGTTAACAGACACGATCTTAGCTTCAATTTCACTATAATAATGTCCTAAACATAAAACATGATTTTAATTTTTGAATCTCAAGTAAAAAAAATTATAGCTAATTATTAATTAAAAGAAAATAAATAGTTAGACTAACATAAGCAAACATTATACACTGACTTATCACAATTTAAAAAATAATAAGGGTTAGAAAAAGAAGAGTTGGAGTTCCAGTAGAAAATAAATCGAGAAAAAAAAAAAAAGAAAAACTGAACAGCAACCTTTTACCTCACTCCAATGATAAGCCTCTTTAGTTGTTCTTTAGTTGTACTTCATTGCTTGCAGTCATAGCCTGTTAGCCTGATTACCTGAAATTATAAAATAACGAAGGATTAAAACTAATTTATGAATTCAAATGGAAAACAAACTTAATATCCAACAATTCTTACTATAAGCCTACTATTTTTTTCATTCAATAAACTTTTTTTGTTTTCTTCACATCAGGAATGGAAAAATAAAATGGACATACATAATCATCTATAAATTCCCTTAAGGAAAAGTCTCTTGATTGGGATCACCACAAGCTTACATTTAAATCAAAGTAGAGATATAACAAACAAATTTTAAATTGACTTTAACATAGAAATAATCCCAGTTTTATCTAATTCAATACACCAAAGTATGATAGAAATTTAAGAAACTATTGCTAACAAAAAAGGCAAAAAGAATTACTAAAAAATATAAAAATGCAGAAAATGACAAAAGCAAAATAAATTAAAAAGATACACACACAAAATTCAAAATGCAATAAAAAACTGAAAACGAAGAAAAGATTAAAAAATCACAACTTATTAATATAAGAAACCCAATATATAAATTAAAAATTAAGAACGATTGTAAATCATTCTCATTACCTAGAATAGTAGCCAACAAATTCTGGTGTCGTGTAAATACATTGTAGTGAGATAACATTAAGCAAATCGAAGCCGACATAGTCCAAAACGCAACCGCCGAAAATATTCCTTTGCTTTGCAATGGCTACGGGCGACCACAACTCCACACACCTGATCATCGCGCTCACCGAAAGGTCAAGCCAGCCTAGAAGATCCAAAGGAAAAATAGAATGGAATCACTAGAATTGTGAAAAATGAAAACCCGGGAGGATGGCACAAATTACAAAACGTTGGAGATCACAAGATACAGATTGGAATCAAGAAACACTAAGTCCGAGTGATTCTTGAGGGAGAGAATCGAGTCTATTATAAGGAGTAGAAATCATTTAATGGTGACTTTTGGATTTTGGCTTGAACTTTACCCATCAAATTCTCTAAGTTACAATTTAAATATTTGCAGATAATTATCATGAGGCCTATTTAGCTTTTTATTATACAAAAATACATATGATATCAAGAGAAGTGTATATATTAAAAATTATAAGAGAAGGAAAAGAAGTTATTTTTAAATAATAAATATAAAACTGTACACACTAAAATCTGTTAAGTATCTGAAGAGGCATACTAAAATTAATTATCAGCTATTAAAAGTTTAAGCCCTTTTCAAATAATAATAACAATAATAACTAAAAAAAATTCTCCTTTTTATCCTATATTGAATATTAATTATAGATATCACCATTTTCTTTATGTCTCCTAAGACTGTACAATTATTAGTATGAATGTGAAATTAATAATAATAAATATCATAATAATAACAACTTCACATATTATCCATATTAAATAGGATATACTTTATTTTTAGATAGATTAGATGACGATATATTACATTATTTAAAATTGAATTTAAAATTGTTCATGAGAACACTAATTTTATACTTTGTCATAAAGAAACTATATCAATAATAATTTTATGTTTCTAGCATTTTAATACTATAATTATTATTTTTTACTGTATTATTATTATTATTATTATTATTATTATTATTATTATTATTATTATTACTATTTTAATACTAACAATATGAAAAATTAAAGCAAATAAGCAATATCCTTTATCACATTATTATTCTAATACTAACCTATTTTGGTTGAAGAAAATTTAAATTGAAGCATGATCTAAAGGCGCATCAGCATGCACCACATCTTCCATTCCCCAACAGATTTTTAATGCAGTTTCAAATACACCCAACTGTTAGAAATCTCCAAACTCAATTACACTAGAAATTTCATAAAAAAGAAAAGATATGTCTTTACAAAATAGATATTCAAGAAAATAAAAACCAAAAAAGTAGAGAAAGAACAAAAAAAAGAATTGTAAGTAAACATTCAAAACTTTTCTCCATTAAATATTTAATAGAGAACAATATTAAACATTATAAAACCACACAAAAGAGAACAAATTACACATAATCTATACAACAATAAGCAAAATCGAAAATGACTTACCTTAACTTCCTCTAAGAGCTTCGTCTCTCAACCGGATAAATGATCACGCGTCTCTAGCTCCAAGTAATACATGAAAACTGAGAACAAATAACAAAAAGAAATTTGAGGACTTTAAATCAGTTACCAAAAATGAATTTGACACCTTTAGATGAGAAAATATAAAATTGAGAAATTTGAGACATTTAAATATAATTTACATCCATTAAATATAATATTTTCTTTCCTAACAAACTGCCCCATTAGAAAACTTGTCTTTTCAATAAAAAAGTATTATCCAATTCAAGAAACTAATTTAAGTGGTTTAAATCCTTTTTAAACTGACTAAGTATTCACCAAATCAAGTAACTAATTCAAGCGACTAAATATTTTTTTAAACTGATTTTAACACAAACAAATCCTACACTTTTTGCATTCAAAAAGTGCACACAAATCAATTAAAGCAAAATCACATAAACATCTTTTATACAATTCAAGTAACTAAATCTTTTTTAAACTGATTTTAACACACATAAATCCTACAATTTGTTCATTTGGATCAATAGTGCAATGAGATTAAAGGTAATTAAGTCGTCGTTGCATCAATCAATCAATATTATTTTGAAAACAAATGCCAAAGAGAAAGGATTTGCCACAGAAAAGAAAAGGTAAAGATTGACCTCATATAATGTACGAAAATACCCATTCATAATATAAACCTAATCATTTAAACAACTAACTCAATATTAACTCATCATCATTAGAGGAAACGGCAGTACCTTGCATATAATGCATGGAAAACTTAGTTCTTCCTTCTCTCCCTTGTAAATGTTCTTAAAAAAATAAATTGAAAGTAGATATAAGTTTACTGGATGCAACAACAGACAAACAGCAAAAATAGAGATTTTGAGAAATAAGAAGTTAAAGAAAACATTAATATCTCAAATGATGTTTGTTATGTTAACAGACACAATCTTAGCTTCAATATCACCATAATAATGTCCTAAACATAAAACATGATTTTAATTTTTGAATCTCAAGTAAAAAAAACTATAATTAATTATTAATTAAAAGAAAATAAAGAGTTAGACTAACATAAGCAAACGCTATACACTAACTTATCACAATTTAAAAAATAATAAGGGTTAGAAAAAGAAGAGTTGGAGTTCCAGTAAGAAACAAATGGAGAAAAAAAAAAGAAAAACAGAACAGCAACCTTTTACCTCACTCCACTAATAAGTCTCTTTAGTTATTCTTTAGTTGTACTTCATTGCTTGCAGTCATAGCATGTTGGCCTAATTACCAGAAATTATAAGATAACTAAGAGTTAAAACTAATTCATGAATTCAAATGGAAAACAAACTTAATATCCAACAATTCTTACTATAGGCCTACTATTTTTCTCATTCAATAAACTTTTTTTGTTTTCTTCACATAAAGAATGGAAAAATACAATGGACATACATAATCATATATAAATTCCCATAAGGAAAAGCCTCTTGATTGGGATCACCACAAGCTCACATTTAAATCAAAGTATTGATATAACAAACAAATTTTAAATTAACTTTAACACAGAAAAAATCCCTGTTTTATCTAATTCAATACAACAAAGTATGATAGAAATTTTAAAAACTATTGCTGACAAAAAAGCAAAAAGAATTACTAAAAGTTGCAAAAATGCAGAAAATGACAAAAGCAAAATAAATTAAAAAGATACACACACAAAATAAAAAATGCAAGAAAAAACTGAAAACGAAGAAAAGATTGAAAAATCACAACTTATTAATATTAGCAACCCAGTATATAAATTAAAAATTAAGAATGATTATAAATCATTCTCATTACCTAGAGCAGTAGCCAACAAATTCTGGTGTCATGTAAACACATTGTAGTGATATAGCATTATGCAAATCGAAGCCTACATAGTCCAAAACGCAACCGCCGAAAATATTCCTTTGCTTTGCAATGGATACAGGCCACCACAACTCCACACACCTGATGATCACGCTCACCGGAAGGTCAAGCCAGCCTAGAAGATCCTTTACCTTGATTAAAAACAAACATGCAAAACAACTCAAATCCTCGGCAAAGGAAACACAACTTAAAATCCCAAATAAAAAAGATAAAATGTTCAGAAATAAAGAAACTGATAGAGGGATTCTGAAGTTAAATTCACCTTCCAACAGAATAGAGAGACCTCAAAGGCTCACAATGAAGTTCAACGGAATTTGCAACCTCTACAGAAGCCCGACTGCTGGCAAGGGACACATCGGAAAGTTCAAGTAAAGCAACAGATAAGCATTTCAAGAAAAACACATCTAAGTGTCTCAAAATTGAAATTTTTTAATAACTAATAGTATTTCAAGAAAAACAGTTTTTTTTCCATTTTAAAAAACAAATAATTAAAAAAAAATTTCACACCCTATCAATCCAAGAATCAACGGTGACTCCCTGTAATACAAATACACAAACATATTATATAATAAGTGATTTATAAATAAAAATTACCTTCTCTTTTGTCTTAGCGATCAATTTATGTGTACTTCTCTTTCATCTTTCTTCTTAGACATCCCAAGATCTTCATCAAATGAAAGAGACAAAAACACCTGAAGCATTATAAAACAACAAACATCACTCAACAGCTTTGTGCTTAACGAAAAACCTTCCACAAAAAATTTAATGAGTTTTGCAAAGAGAATTTATGATTCTATCACTCTATCAGTTTATAAAGCACAACATCAACTTATTAGAAAAATAAAAAGTTGACAACGTATAGAATTCAAACACAAAATAGAACTAAATGAATTAGCAACTACCATCAGAAACAAAACCCATTCAATGGAATCTGGATACAACTGACAATTATTAGTCTTAATATAATTTAACTTTTATAAAATAAAGCAGCTCAAACCCTGGGAAAAGAAAATGCAACTAAAAATCCCAAATAAAAAAGATAAAAAATTCAGAAGCAGGGATAGAGAAAATCCGTACATCAGGGGGACACCGGTTGAGATCCCGGGCCAGAATTTGTCAACCAGGTTAGAAGTGTAAGTGATAACCACATCATTTTAAAGGAACAAATGGAATTGATATATTTTACCTATTTAGGAATCTGGATCAAGTAAACCTAGTAATCAACACACAAAAAGAATCTCAAACTACAAATATGAGTCAAAATAAAAATTCAAGATTATTCAAAACTACACACATACAATAGAATTATAGATTACCACATAACACATCCTTTCATATATAAAACAAGGAATCACATGAATCAATTATCAAAGGAAATATCAACACATATCAAAAGTATAACCAGAACCATATTAAGCACCTGGCACAAAGGCTGACCAATTGGCTCCAGGTACTCCCATCCTCTAGCCCTAGCAACAGCACCAACAGCCTGAAACATTCACATATCACGGAATCATTAGACCACTATGAATATATGAATCTCATATTTCAATTAATTAAAAAGAATAGTGATTCAAAGGAAACCCCATCAAACAAAAAGACATTTGATTCAATAACCTCAACACTCGCTGGATCAGACCAAGAACCCTCGCTCAATCGGCAGTACCGATCCATTGGGCGGATACAATGAAACCGGATATGATGGAATAGAAAATGAAAAGGTTCTTCATTTTCTACACTAAGAAAAACTGATGATCACATCAAGCACAAAAATAACACAACAAAAAACCCTCCACAAACTTAAAAATCAAACAAATTATAAATTTTACCTCGGCCCGGTCATGGGGATGGTTGAAACAGCAGCGGGAACCATAGCCACAGAATCTAGTCCTCAAATAGTAGATACAATCAGCCTCACTAGGTCTTTGGGGATAAAATTCCTCTGCAGCACCCAATCCCATTTGTCACACAGCCTCTGTATTTTTCAAAATCAGGATCACACACACTTCACAACACCCCCACATTCTCCTATAAGACAAATTACAATCGCAAAAAATCACAAACATTGGGAAAAAAGGGAAACGATTTTCATATTTTATTTTATGAACAAAAAATGAAAAAAATAGAGCAGCTAGAGCATTATATCAAATCTTACATAATATTACACCTTTGAGTCAAATTTCGATCCACTCCGGCCATTGATCAGATCGGGAACCCTCGCTAGATCGCCCATACAGCTCCATTCCGCAGACACAAGGAAACCGGATCTGATGGAATAGAAAATAAAAAAGGTTCTTCCAATGAGATCTGTTGTTGGATCTCATCACAACAATCGATTGTTCCTCCTCAGCGCCTCTCTGCAACTCCACAGATTTCCATCCTAATCCCCAGAGACCGTTTCATGATTCATAGTACAGAAGATGCGTTAAAATTCCAGAGAAATAAAAAGAAGTAGAATCAGAATGAGATCTCCATCAGAATGAGGGTTTGCAAAAGAAAGAGAGAGAAGGGAATAGGGCAAGAACGAAGGAAAGAGAACAAGAAAGAGAGCAGGCGAACGATGGCAGAGGTGGCAAGAGTTATCCGAAGGAAGGGAAAGAAGGGAGGAAGAAGCTCAATTTAGTGAAGCTCGAGGAGATGAATAGGGTTTCAAAGGGAGAGAGAGAAAGAAGAGAAGGAAGGGACACCATAAAGGAAGAAAGAGAAGAAAAGGAAGCTGACGAAGAAAGAGAAGAGAAAGAAGCTGAGTTATGTTACGGGACCCTTGAAAAGACATTTTTTGAATTAAAAGAAAACTCTAAAAATCCACAAAATACCACTTCGGATATAATTCCTCCTCTATACCATTGTTATATAGATACTGTTTACAGTTTTTTTTTACTTAAGTAAATAAAAAAGAGGCAAATTTACTTGAATCTTTTAAATAAATATTTAGCACATAAATCTCTTCTTTTTATATCAATTAATTTTTATATACAAGCTTTTTTACTAAACAAATTTTATAAGTTCTGAAAATTTCTTACCCCTAAAATGCGCCTTTTACGGCACATATGTTTCACACGCCTTTTTAACAGATTTTTCAATCAATCAACGCGCGAATATATAACTTCCTTTTCTGAAAGGATTTTGTTTCCCTTTTCAAATTTCTTCTGCGTTTTCTTGCCTTCTCACTTCAATCTCTTTTGTGCGTTTCTCTCTGCCTTCTTCTTTGCCGTTTATGTAAGTTTCTCTCTGTGTTCTCTTTCTTCGTTTTTCCCGTTTTCCGTTGTTTCTGAAATTAAGCTCTGAAATCATTTTAAAGATAATGGATGATTCAACTTCAGATTGTTAGCTGAATCAGAGCGAAGTGGATTTTGAATTTGAATCCAATGAAGTTCTTGAGGTGTGGTTTAATTCCAGTTAATAATTGAATTTGAATTTGAATCCAGTTAGTAGTTTAAGATTATGTAGCTGAATAATGTGTGAACTTTGTTTGTAAAATTTGTTGTTCATTATTCGTTGTTTGAATTGAATCTAATGTACTAGTTCAAATGAATTTTTTGCATTTTATATCAAACTTTTGGGTGTAAATGAAAAATATTTGGGTGTATTTGAGAAAAGTTTGGGTGTATTTACAATTTATGACTTTTCATTTGACTAAGGGTGAATCGTCTTATTCTTTTAGTTGAATTGTTTTAGCTTCTGTTTAATGATGTTTCAAGAATCTAATTTTTTTTATTTTTTATGATGGCTTTATAGTTGTATTTGCATTCTATAGTTTATTCTTGTTTTAATATGGTATATTTTGGGTGTATTTTGCAGCCCCTCTGTGGTGTTGATGAGCAGTTTGTTTCCAAGGTTGGGATAACTTTTAACACTGATGCACCACTATTTCGTGGCACATTTTGTACTTAATTGAGTATATTTTATCCACTAAACTCATACTTATTCATATAATTCGCATGTTTTACATTTTCCTTCCTAATTTTGTGCTATGATTGAAAACAAGCTTCTTTTGCCCTAAATTTGCTAACTTTAATCCTCTCTTATTACCATTCGATGCCTTGATATGTGTGTTAAGTGTTTTTAGGATTTATAGGGCAGGAATGGCTTAGAGGATGGAAAGGAAGCTTACAAAAATGGAAGGAACACAAGAAATCAAGGAGCTGTCCAGCGAGAAACGACGCACGCGCGTACCTGACGCGTGCGCGTGAATTGGATATTTGCACAGCGATGCGTACGCGTGACTGACGCGTACACATGACAAGGAATTTTGCCAAGCGACACGTACGCATGACATGCGCCACGTGCAGAATTTGCAAAAAGTGCTGGGAGCGATTTCTGGGCTCCTTTTGGCCCAGTTCCAAGCCCGAAAAACACAGATTAGAGGCTGTAGAGTGGAGGAATCACATTCATTCATTCACACAACTTTCATTCACATAATTTTAGATTTTTAGATGTAGTTTTCTGGAGAGAGGCTCTCTCCTCTCTCTAGGCTTTAGGGTTTTAGGTTTAGCTTTTCTTAATTTCAGCTTTCTACTTTACTTTAATTTAGTTTTCGTCTACTCTTATTAGTTCTAGAACCTTAGTTTATCTATTCTTCTTTTTGGTTTATTGATTTTCCCAATTTAATTTATGAACCCTTCATGTTAGATTCAATTTCTTATTAATGCAATTTGAGGTATTTCATATTTATTGTTTCTTGCTTTATTATTATCATTGATGCTTGCAATTGGTTGTTTGGATTTAATATTCCTTGCTAGTCTATGTTTTTATGTTGTGCCAACCAAGTGTTTGATAAAATGCTTGGTTGGATTTTAGAGTAGGTTTTTCCCCTTTTGGCTTGGGTTGAGTAATTGGACACTATTGAGTTGTCAAACTCCCTTGTTGATTGATAATTGAAAGTTGCTAGTTGATTTGGATCCCTCTAAAGCTAGTCTTTCCTTAGGAGTTGACTAGGACTTGAGGAATCAAATTGATTCATCCACTTGACTTCCCTTCATAATTAGAGGTTAACTAAGTGGTAGCAATGGACAATTCTCATCACAATTGATAAGGATAGCTAAGATAGGACTTCTAATTCTCATACCTTGCCAAGAGCTTTATTAGCTACTAGTTTAATTCTTGCAATTTTATTTTCTTGTTCCTTATTCAAAAACTCAAAAAGATAATTTTCCATAACCAATAATAACTACACCTCCCTGCAATTCCTTGAGAGATGACCCGAGGTTTAAATACTTCGGTTTAATTTTATTGGGTTTGTTTTAGTGACAACCAAATTTTTGTATGAAAGGAATATTGTTGGTTTAGAAACTATACTTACAACGGGAATTTATTGTGAATTCTTTACTAGCAAAAATCCGTTCATCAAACACCCTTGAAGATGTTGCAAAATTCTACAAGGATTATTCGAAGGCTGCAAGTTTTTCTACAAGAGTTCGGAGCACAAATAAGAAGGGAAACAAAATTAAGAATCAATTGATTACATATAACCCAGAGGAAAAATGGAAATCGAAAATATCTCCAACCGAGAAGACAAATCCCTTAGGTAGTTTAAATTGTACTGCAAGAATTTATATACACATATTGAAGGATATTAGTGTTTGGATGTGTTGCATCATTCACATCCCTGCTATCCAAATCAAGCAGAGATGCTCAAACAGCACAGGGAACTAAGCATGTCCGTGTGTCGTACAATAGAGAATAACGAGGAAGCCGGTATCAGACCAGGCAAAACTTACCAATCATTTGTGGTAGCAGCCCGGGGTCACTGCGAGTTAAATTTTATCGAAAAAGACGTGAGAAATTACATCACGAGAGAAGTGTGGAATGTTTTGAAACTAGATAATGCAAAAGAATTCGGTAAATACTTATTAAGAATGAAAGAGAAGAATCAGAATTTCTCTTTCGAGCTCGAACTCGAGGACGATCAGTCGATTAAGCTTGCTTTTTGGGCGGATGCAAGGAGCAGGGTTGCCTGTGAGTATTTCGAAGATGTTATTTCATTCGACACCACCTACAGTACAAACAGGTAATATGTTATTCTGGTTTATAATGCTGAATTAATGTTGTTTTATGAATCTGCTGCAGAGGTGTATATTGAATGTTTTTGGGTGTATAAGGTCATTATTTGGGTGTATTTAATGATTTCAATTCTGTTTTGTCATAATCTGTTTCAGGTATAATCTGGTTTGTGGTTCTTTTGTCGGGGTGAATAACCACAGTCAGTCAACACTTCCTGGATGCGCTTTGATGAAAAACAAAGATATTCAATCATTCAAATGGTTATTTGAATGTTAGATTCGTTGCATGGGAGGAAAGGCTCCGAAAGGGATTCTCGCCGATCAATGCGCATCGATGCAAAGGGCTATCGAGGCTTGTATGCCCACAACAATTTACCGTTGGTGTATTTGGCACATCATGAAGAAGATTCCAAGCAAATTAAACGGCTATAAGGGACATCTGGAAATCGAACAAGAAATGAGCCATGTTATTTAGAACTCTCATACCAAAGAATCATTTGATAGGAATTGGAATGATTTTCCGCTGAAGTATGGTCTTGTGGACAACAAGTGGCTTTCAGGTAATGTCTTTTAAAATCTGCAGCAGAGGTGTAAATTGCATGTTTTTGCGTGTATTATAGTCTAATTTAGGTATTTTTTGCAGAGCTTTACGAAGACCGTCATATATGGATTTCAATTTATCTGGATCACCACTTGTAGGCCGGATGAGAAGCACACAAAGGAACGAGAGCATGCATGCGTTTTTTAACAAGTTCATTACCCGAAACAGCTCACTTAGCCAATTCGTCAAACAATACGATAATTGCTTTGGAAGCAGGGAGCAAAGAGAGAGAGAATCGGATGCTGCAGATTTTCACACCGTCATACCGTGTGCAACAAAATCCTCCATAGAAGCCTAGTTTCAACATGTGTACACTCACCAAAAGTTCGGGGAAGTCCAAGCACAATTCAGAGGGAAGGTGAATTGTATCACAAGATTAACGAACTCTGCTTTAGGCTATTTGGTATACGAAGTTAGAGAACAAGTTTCTAGCTCAACATTCAACAACTTTGCGGTTTCCTATGACTCGGTAGCAGCCCAAGTGAAATGCCAGTACTTATTATTCGAGTCAAGAGGGATATTGTGCCGTCACGCCCTAAGCGTGTTAAGCTTTGAATGAGTAACCGAAGTGTCACCTAGATACATATTGGAACCATGGAGCAAGAACGTAAAGAGGAAACACACACACATCAAGAGTAGCCACGATGAGCTACTGTTGGTGCCAAGAAGCAAGAGGTTTAATGAATTGGTATTTCTTTCGCAAAATATATGCGAATTTGCATCAAAATCCGAGGAGCTCACCGCCATTCTGCACCGCGCCTACGATAACGTCGTTGTTGAGATGGAAGAACTGAAAGCCAAAAGGAAGAGGACATGTTCGTTATCTCACGAAGATGCCAACTTGGAATCCGTTAACGAGCTTCAAAGCCACCAAGGGTGAGAACAATAGGACGTCCCAAAAATAGACTAGGTTCAAAGTTGGACAAATAGATTGCAAATGCCTCAAAGAAAAAGAAAACAAACGCTCTAAGCGAGGTAAAAATGATGTTCTTTAAATAGGGGGTAATTGAGTTTAATTTTTTTGTTAATAGTTTTGCTAATATGTGAATTTATTTTTTCCAGTTGAACCTTTTTTATGGCGCATCAGTGGTGCAACCAAATTCCAGCCAATATCATGGACATGTTATGAATTATCAGTTCAGAAATCCAGCAGCAGTGAATAGGTTTTTAGGTGTATAGTGACATTATTTAGGTGTAAGTATAAATTTTTTGGGTGTATTTTTTGCATTCTATTATTTTTGACATTTTTCTTTTTTTATATTTTTGAGATGCTGCTGTTTGTGTTGGTAATTATTGTCTTGTTTATATTTGTTTGTTTTAAATTTGCAATACATATACAATCAAATCCTAAAGAGGTTAACAATTCAAATATCTGAATTTCCATACATCCTGGTTGGTTTTTCCATGGAAATATGTGAGGACTCAATTTTGGTGTATACCGGTTATATTTGAGTGTATTATTAAAGTAATTGGGTGTATTAGCACGTTTTGTGTTGTTTTGCTTCATTTTTTTTTTGAACTTGTAATTGACAGCTTTTGAATACAGCACAGACAGTTTATTTATGCAAAAATAATTTATAATAAGATTGGATTAAATAATCACAAAATTTACAAAAATTGTTCAAACTATTCCAAGACTATACACCACTCAAACTAATCACTGTCAATATCATCTGATTCTATTTGACAATATGGACTCAATAACACTGCAGATGGCTTGGACAATCTTATTGCTTCACTTTCTCTAATTCCTGTATCTCTGTCTCGATTCATTTCATGGAACAGAATACATGAAGCATATTCAACTCGAAAGTGGTCCACCTCCGCCTACAATTTAAAAGAATATTCGTTTAATGAACTCTGTTAATTTAGTAAAGTAATAGAGAGTTATAGAGTTTTAAACACAATTACCTGTGTCCTATTGTCCCAGTCATATTTCCCCTTTTTAATGTTTTAAGGCTCAATTATTTCAAATCATTTCATTACATAAATAGCACAATCATAGCTGAAAACCAAAAATAAATTAGCAAATTAAAATAGGATAGTAAGAAAAAACACAATTTTCCGAGAGAAAGATTTTATACTTTATTTTTTTTCCTGAAATGTTAATGTATGGTAGTTCAATTTCACGATCGTCTTTCTTGAGAGGTGCTCCGCCGGCGTATACTCTCATTCTGGAAATCACATACCCCTAAAAATAGAAAACAAAGCAAAATATAAGAAAAACTAAATTAAATACAAGATTACACACAAAGGATTCTATAGTACACCTTATTTTGAACAGAACTACACCCAAATATTAAAATGCAACAACAGAAATAAGTTACAACAAAATTATTAAGCTTCATTCTGGGTTTAGAAGGACACTTTTTGTGAAATGGGTTAAGGATACAAAATTTTTTCTTCCTTACATCAGCCACCCATATCCACCAATGCTCCGCAAAGCAAACAGGTGCAAATATCTGAAGTATGGCCACATTGAACAGTCTTTTAGTTTAATTGTCACATAACCAAAGAATTCTGATAAGAAGTTTTAGAAATGAAAACTTACATATGGATGGGATGCTAATTTTTTAAGGTCCAAAAGGGGATGAACATTTTGTAATCCTCAATCATAAATGGCTTTTTTATTTTGGCTGTAAGAACTCGCCACCCTTATGATTCCCAATAGTCATGTTCTACACCATTTTGTGAAACACCATATGAAATATTTAATACACCCAAAACATTACATAAATACACCCAAAATTGAGTTCAATACACCTTACCATAATATTAGAGGGAAAACAATAAATTTCTTCTTCAAATCTTTTAATATTTTGTTTGTTCAGAATCAGACACATAGCAGTGACAATCTAAAAGAACAAAAAACCCAAATTAGTTACATCAATCAACATTGCAGTCACATGTCATAATAAAATCATTAATCTTATTCTAATATTACCTCAACTTCGATATATGAACTAGCTTTTAGATACGTAAAGTGGATCTTTGACAATAGCAATGGTTGTTGGGCATTGAGGGTGCACATTGGCTCATACTCATTAGTAGTTCCATCTCCGTATGTCTTTACATGTGTGGCCCAAAGGTAGCACTTCTCTTTCATCTCAACCGAAAATTCCTTCCTCCTTGCAGGAGTTTCAAACTTTTCAAAAATTTGGTCGGCTGGCTGCTTTTCGAGCGGGGGACTTTTACCCTCTGCAAAGTCCATTGCTGCCTTAACTCCAGTGTTTACAATTTTCTCTACCAGCTCCTCTAATTCTTCAATTAGTATAGATGTCTCAAGACTTTTTCCTTTCTGAGATCCTGGTTGCCCCTCTTGAGTCAGCGTTTCTTCTTGACTTGAATCAGTGAAGTCGAGGCTGAATGACAGCGCCAAAAATTGTTTTGGTACATAGGATGCTGTGTTGGTGATCATCATTAATGCAGCAGTGGCTTCAGGGGGTGGATTACTGTGTGTTAACATATATGATATTATAAGAATAAGAATAGACGAATGTTATCGAAAGAAAGTTATATTGTGTAGAACTCACATTTTAGATGGAGCTGGTGGCACTGTGGGTGTGCTTTCAGCAGGTTTCTGGGGTTGTGGAGTGCTGCAGGGTTAGAGAAAAGGATTCAAATTATAAAAAAACCAATTATAGCTCAATTCTGAAGAGATACACCCAAATAATAACCAAATACACCCGAATATTATTCCTCACCACTTAGTTGTTTCTTCACTAATTTTCTCACTCGGAGACTTTGGGGGGATGGTTCAATTGGTGGCACAGGGCTTGCTGATATTGTCTGGGACAGAGGCATGCATACTTGAATCGGAACTCTAAACAAGACAAAAATAAAAAGTTAAGAAACTCCCTTAAATAGATTGGCACAGGGCTTGCTGATATTGTCTGGGACAGAGGCATGCATACTTGAATCGGAACTCTAAACAAGACAAAAATAAAAAGTTAAGAAACTCCCTTAAAATACATTATTAGAAGGTCGAAATTTAGTTGTAAAACTCACATATCAAGCAGTTCAGATTGTGAATGTGTCTCCATCCGAACAACGATCATCTTCTGTTAAGCTGGGTCACTGACTGATTCTTCTTCGAGACCCAACCTGAAATCCACCCAAATAATGTTAAAATACACCTGAAGCAATGAAAATAAACACAGGATCTATTTTTTTGAGAACTTACGTAGTTGCAGATTTTTTTTTCCTACCTTTTTTTTCTTGAATAAAACATTAAAGGGATTTTTTCTAAAAAAATATATATATATACAGAATTAGAAGCAGATGGTAACAAAAGAATTAAGCAACTGGTATTAGAAACAGAAATTACATGCTATCCGAGGGTTTGTTTATGCTGCTTTGATCCGTTTGTGCTTGAAACAATGGATCATTCTCGCTTTCTAAGTTCACCTCCGACATTCTAAGTATAAAATAAACATAGTTCAGTAAAAATACTATTTAATTAAATCAGGATCTCAAAATCCTATCAAATAAAGGATCTTACATTTTGGATGAGTCATAGTGACCTTCCATCGATGGGAGCCTAGCTCCCTTCATCCTGGGAAACCAAAAACAATTATCAGCAACAAAAACACCTTAAAATAAGCAATATACACCCAAATTCAACATACCCCTGTGCAGCAGCCTTTTCATTGGTTTTCTTCTTTTTTTTTATTCTCTTAAGAATTCTTCTATTACTTCAGTTCTAATATCAGTTCTGACAGTACATGAAAAAGAATATGTTAACAAATATAATTTTGATGATAAAGGGTAAGATAGCTTTACAAAGTATCTTACACATCATAGGATTGAATTTGTTTTTCAGAAGACGAATCCTCAACAATCTGCTTTCTTTTTTTGGACTGCGTCCTGGAAATAAAAACAAGTATGAATCGGACAAACACAACAAAATTGATGATAAAATACTCTCGAAAGCAGTGCATACTTTTTGGGTGGAGTCTGAATTTTTTTCTTTGATTTTTGTTTTTTTATTGGTGACGGTTCTTCACTTCTGAAATTAAACGAGAAACACTATGTTAATACATCAAATTTTGATAATAAACAAAAAAGAAAGTGATGCAATGATCATTTCAGAATCTTACTCATCATCGGATTCACTTTCACTTTCTGAAGTGGAATCCTCCAAAATCTACTTCCCTTTTCTAGATACTATTTTGGAGGGCAAACAATCGTTAAAAAAAAAACCCCTAAAAATATAAAAATATACCCAAAAATATTACTTACTTTTTAGCTGTCCTGGTAGGTTGTTTTCTTGTTTTTGTTGCTTCCTCTGAGTCTTGTTCAAACTCAGACTCAGAGGAAAAATCAAGTTCACTCTCCGATGAATCACTCTCGGATGAACTTGCCTTCTTCTTTTTTGTCCTTTTATTTTTTTCTTTCTTTTCTTTTTCTTTCATTTCCTTCAACTTCTTTTTCACTTCCGCCTTCTTGACGATGCCCTAAAATAGTAGAAACGTTAGTTTACACCATCTACATAAATAAAATACACCCAAATTAGAGAAGGTATTCTGTTCAGTTACCATATGACCATCAGTCTCTCTCTGATTCTCGCAACCAGTAGCTCTCTATTCCAGTGGCTAACCCAGGGCAGTCCAGGGATTGCTTCTCCCTTCTTGTTTGCGTGTTTTGTTATATGGAAATAGACTATCATCAAAGCATAGAGGCAGTCGTCAATCGATTTTTTCTTTTTCAAATGGTAATTGGTTATGCCTTTGATGATGAAATTGAGCACATGGGCGCCCCAGTTGCCCTCCGTTATGTTGTCTATCCAAAAAATTGGAGCTAGGTGGACATGAGATACTTTATTTATTGTAGTTGGCAACAAGAACGCCATTTGAATATAGAGGATGAATATCCTCTTGAACATCAAGCGATCTTGGTCATTGTCAACACCAATATTCATCATCTCATCAGTCAGATTCTTTAATGTCTTCCCTTGGAACCTTCTAAAAATCACTTTGTTCTCCTCAGAAAGATCTTTAAACTTCACTTTATCGGAAAATAGATCTCCTATAAAAAAAAAGAAAACAATTTACACTCCAAATCACTTGAAATACACCAAATATCACTCATATACACCTAAATTTATTGCTTGATTACATGAGATCAGAATAAGATATTACAAAGAATAGATTACAGAGAATGCAAGTATAGAGGTTTTCTATAATCAGTTACCTGATGCATTGAGGCCAAGGGCAGCCCCTATTATTTTGGGTTTAACTTTAAACGAACCATGGCTTGTGTCCAGTTTGTTTTTGTCCAAATTAAAGGAATTAGCCAACTTCTTTAACAGTTTGTATGGTACATTCATTGGTGGGATGTGCATGAGACCACCAAATCCTAATTCGCGAACGATGGCCTTCTTTGCCTCGCTCATCTTTTCAAATTTTTCACTCAATAGTCGCATGGCACATTTCTCTCTCTATATATATATATATATATATATATATATATATATATGTGCTTACATTGTATTTTTTTCACCTTGACTCTTGGTTGTCATTTTTACTGTAAGGAATAAGAAATATTGTCAATAGATAAAAATACCAGGCAAGTAACAGACACATACACCAAAATACCAGCCACATACACCCAAATACCAACCTCATACACCCAAATCCAATCCTATACACATTTATTATTTTTTCGATTACACGAAATTAAATGAGTTCAAAATGATATTCAACTCAACCAAACATGCATACAATGACATTACAAGGTCAAGCACAAGTACAACAGCACCAATTACACTTCAATACTCTTAATATATATATCAGTCTCATGCACCTCTAGTTTTTTTGGATTACATGATATTATATGAGTTTAGAATGATATTTAAGTTCGAAATGCCACTAGAAGCACCAGTCACATTCGAATTTCGACATATACACTAAAAAATCGGCCATATACACCCAAAAATGATTTCACTTGAAATACAATACAGAGTTTATATGTATACAAACTCACTTCAAAACATGCAAACATGCACAAAAACATATGAAAACACACGTTAAATCATTCACTGGAAGTACGTAAAACAGCGTAAACAACTTGAACAGTTTTATTAGAATAGTAATATCAAATCTAAACCAAGAACAGTGAAACAAAAAGAGAAATACAACGATATAATGCTTTGCCTTCGAAATCAAAAAGAAAAATGAGTGAAAAACCTAGAAGATCAGTGAAACAATACCTTGAATAATGTTTCTTCTTTTTTTTGTGTTTTTTTATGGAGATTTGGATGTTTTCTTGTTGATTTCGTCAACTTTTGGCGAGGAGTTTGAAAGTTTCTTCAGAATTGTGGTTGATTTCGAATGTGCCTTGAATCTTGAAGGTTGCGGTTTTGATTGAGGAAGAAGAAGAGTCGTTCATAATGGTGAATAGCGCACTTTGAAAACGGTTCACTGACGCGCGTGTTTAACACTCTCTTTTGGATGAGAGTATTTTTTGTTGGACTTGGCCTAACTTGTAGGACTTGTAAGCCAAAAAAATTTATATGTATAGTATAACTATTTTTATATTTATATAAAGGTTTAATTATTCTGCAGGTCCCTATAATTTCACCAAATTTTCAATTAAATCCCTATACTTTTTTTCTTTTCAATTGGGTCTCTATACGTTATTTTTTTTAATTTAGTCCCTACCGTCACAAATCTATTTAAAATAACAGAATATTCTATTAAAAAATCAAATATTCTTATAATTAGATTAAAATAATTAATTAAGATCTCTTCTATTTTTTTAAAATACCAATAATACCCTTTGTATTTTGTCCCCAAATTAAAAAACCCTAACCAGCCCTAAGTTAGTTTCCTAAGATCCAAATTGAGTTTCTCCTCCGTCGCACTCTGCTGCCGTCTTCTGTGGCGTCGTCCTTGTCCGTCGTTGGGTGGTCATCGTCCGTCTGCATCGTCCACGGGTCCACGGTCCACGGGTGCTCTGCTCCGCTTGTCTGCCTTGCCCATTGCATTGCCTAGTCTCGCCTTGTCTCACCGCGCCTCGCCTCGAATCACCGATGTTCAACTCCGTCTTGCTTCCTGGATTGGCTCTGCAACAACGTGTGGCTGCTAAAAAATTATGGTAGCGATTAAAATGGTAGCGATTAAAATGGGGATTAAAATGGGGATGAAGCAGCAGGAAGAGTATGATGGCGATGGTGCTGCTGCTGTTTATTCCACACAGAAAATGGTGTTTGCTTACTATGTCACTGGTCATGAATTTGGCCACGCAACTCGTGTTGCGGAGGTAACCTCTCATTTCTCATCCTCATTCTCATTGTCATTGTCGTTCATGATTCATTATTTGGATATTGTATTGCACTTAAGTTTGAATTGCAATTTCAATTTCAATTGCATGTATATATGTAGGTGGTGAGGCATCTAATCCTTGCTGGTCATGATGTTCATGTGGTCACTGCTGCTCCTGAATTTGTTTTCACCAACGAAGTGCATTCTCCTTGCTTGTTCTTTCGCAAGGTGAGTTTAATTCATTTTAGCTTGATTCAGGCTTAGTTTGATAATTTCCAAATTTCCAATTTCAGATTGTGTTGCTGAAGAAGAAAGAGAAGGCTTTACTCTCTGCGAATTTCTCACTCTCTCTCTCACTCACTCTCTCTCTTCAGGTACTTGCAGTGCTATCTGCAGTGTCGATTAGGGTTTAGAATCTGAAAAACCTAAGCCAAGTTTTGTCGTAGCTATTTATTAGAATTCAAATTTTGTACTAATTAATGATTATGTTTGCTCTGAATCCAAATGCTGTACCCAGAATTCTTGTTACTGTGAGTCTGTGATTTTGTGATGCGCTCTTCGTTGCACTCCTAGATTTTAGGAATTCTATTTAATTCAGCTCTAAGCCTTTGTAGAATGCGATGAATTATCTTTTTTGTTTGTATGCTTGTATATATAATTTAGGGAAACTATGTTTGCATTTAGAGCAACACTGCATAGTGAGAACAATAATGAATTTCTTTAGTTTTGTCCTTCCATTTCTAACCTGCTAGTTAACTTTTTCTGTAGGATTATTACCGCGTTACTATTTGCTTGTTTGATTCATTAAGCCTTTGAAGGTGAAGGCTTGCTTATTCAACTATGGGAGATAGTGAAACAGTAGTTGCCGAAGCACCTGCAGCTGAGACACATGCTGCTGCTGGGTTTGGTGACTCTGCCTCAAACCCTACTCAGGAAGCAGCTTCTACTGTTGCTGAGCCTGCTGCAGAGGCTGCTACTCAAGCCAATTCAGCTTATGCCTTAAGTTATTCGAATACTGGCGACGGAAATGCTTATGCTGAGGATCCTAATGCTATGCAACCAGAAGCCCAAACCAATTCAATGGAGGATTCCAAGCAAGGTACTGAAGCTCCAAGTGGGCTTGGAACTGCAGCTACAGGCTCAAGTCAAGTAAATGGTGGTCCAGTGGGTGCAATAGCAAATGCAACAGTGTAAGACCCAAAACCTTTGAAAAAGGGCTATCATTAGCTAATTTCAAATTCAGTGTTTCTGTAGTTTTAACTTATTGAATTTGAAATAAATTGAGATTTATTATCCAATTTTATAATTATTAGATTATTTTCTATATTTGAATTATAAAGTTGATAGTTATGAAGTAATAAGGATTTTATATGATTTGGATTGGATAAGTAGTATTTTAAATATTAATACTGCTGCTTTGGAAAATAAATGATTTAATTATATTATTTCTAGTTATTGGATTTGGGGATTTTATTGAAAATGATTTGTAAAATTGATGAGCAAATAGTATTTTCTATGTACAAATAGTGTTGGATTTAATTTGGGTTTCAATTATTATATTATCCCTACTCTTACATGAAATTACAAAAATGCCCTTAACCCTAGTTTTCAAAAATGAATGAAACCCTGAGGCCTCCATCCCAGCAGCCGAAACCCCACCTGCCTTCCCTTTCACCCACGGGGCAACACCCATGGTTTCTCTTCTTCCTCAAACCAACACATTCAACAGCAGCAGTAGATCTTTCTCCCTTTCCCCAACAGAACGCAACACACACGCCTTCCCATTCCCATGAAAGAAAGAAATTGAGGCAGAGAGGGAGAGTGAGCTTGAGAAGGGAGATCGGGCAGAGAGGGAAGGGCTGCGCTGTGACCCACACCTCGTCGCCGATCGCGCCGCCGACTAGCTCGCCGCCGCCTCTGTTCGTCACACCATCACTCCTAGCCACGCCGTCGCCGAGGAGTCGTCGCTGTCGAGGGATACCGACTTGCTGCTCCGCGGTGCTTAGCTGGAGCTTCTGCTACTATCGCCGGGGTTCTGAGGCTACCGGAACCACCGCCGAAGCTTCTGGCCGCTTCTGCCGCCAAAAAAACCCCGCTGTCGTTGCCGGAAAATTCTGCCGGTAAGGTCTTGTCAATGGATCCTGTTTCTTTTGAATTTCAAGAATACCATAGTCACGGCTTGTTGCTGCAGTGGTCATCTGAGTCGCGTGGAGGGAGGAAGAGCCGCTGGGTGTCGCCGCACCTTGCCTCCGCCGCCGAAAATAGCTGTTGAGTCCTCAGTATCGGGTCGTGTATCCATGCTTACCTTTCGTGCTCGATGTTCGCAGCTGCCTTTATCATTTCAGTAAGTATGTTTCGGAAAGCCTCGCGTTAGTATTTCGTTGTGTTTGGTTAATGAATGTGAATTTTAGTAACGTGGGGTCGAGTCCTGATTATTATATGTTGCGAATAGTGTTGCGATGGTTATTGTGAAAGTGGCTGGGAGCTGAGGTTTTGGTTTTGCATCATATGCATTTGTGTGACATTGGTTGGGTGTGCATATTATACTTGGTTTGCCTATGTGATTAATTGCTAACTGTTCTACTTGTAATAACTGTTTGTTTGTGCTTGAACTTTCTATCTGTGTTTGCACCTGGGACTCTGTTGGATTTGTGGTGACTGGTTGTTGGTTGGATTGTTTAGGCCTAGGGCCGTGGCTAGAAAGAGATGAACTGATGGTTGATTTCGGTTTTGTGTTTCTGGTTTGGAATAAAATTATGAAAGGCTATTTTGGTCCCGCATAGATAAACCGTTTTGAAAGGCTTTTGAGTTTTGAGAATTGAATGGTTCCTCTTTCAGTAAAGATTTTTGACTTTACTTTTTTTGAAAACCGTATTTTTGAAAAGAGGCATAAGAAGGTTATTAATCACTGGTACGGTTTATCTTCATGTATCCTATTACAGTAATTCCCAAAAACCCTCTACTGAGAACCCTTTCGAGGATGATGTTCTCACCCCCCTACATTTTTCCCCTTTCAGGATATGGGCGCAGAAGTTACGAAGAGTTCTTTTAGTTGTGGTTGAAATGCTCTGTATTGCTTTAGACTATTATTTGTACCCTCGCCTTTATCTTGAGATATTTTGTAAGAGGGATAGGAATTGTATTGTCTAATGCTTATAATATTATTTATATATATATGTGTATATATATGGATGTACTCTTTATGAACTTTTGTAAGTTGTATGGTATTCTGTGAATGTACGTCATCGAACGAAAGTATTTTTGGAAGCGGTATATTGCGGTTTAAAATTTTAAACAGGCTCATATTTTAGTATTAAATAGTATAAAAGTCGTCGTAATGTCCGAGCTATCAGAGTCGCGCAGCCGGAAGCGTGAGCTTTGGTAGTTAGGGTGTTACAAACAGGACTTGAGAATGGAAATGCATTAGGGAACACTGTCAAAATAGGCAGAAAGTGTACAAAGAAAAAAAGGAAGGAAAAACTTAGTTATATATTTTGACTGATATTGTGCAATTATCTTTTTTCATGTCTTCATCATTATTCTATTTATAAGAAAGAGTTTTCATGTTTTCATCATTTCATTCTATTTTAGGATAGCTGATATGAATTATTCTATTTATAAGAAAGAGAGAGCTTAAAAAGTGAGTATCAACTTCTGTCATGAGAAAGGCAAGAGAGCTAAGATGTGAGAATATCTAAAAAAAGTCATGAGGTGTTTGAGAATTTTGTTTTGTATTTGGTTTGAATTGATATTTGTAACTTAAATTCGATTATAGTGAAAAATTCTACCATAAATTCTACTATTTGTTGTTGTGGAGATTGGATGTATATCTCACTTTTGGAATCGAACCAGGACATATTGTAATCTTTTCTATTATAGCTTTCATCCAAAATATCATTAAAATTGTCATCTGCATATCTTCCCAAAAATCTTGTGAAATTGTAAACACTAGCAGATTTTTTTTTAACAAATGAAGATGCATTCAGAATGTAATTGTTACAAATATGATAGTAACAAAATAAAAAGGATTATAGAAATATCTTTCATGTCGTAAAATCATTGAATAGGGATTATAGGAATATATTTTATTGAATATTTATAGTTTCATCGAATTTTCAATTAGGTCCCTATACTTTTTCTTTTTTTTTTCTTTTCAATTGGGTCCCTAAGGGTATACAAATAATTTCACAATTTACTAACATTTTTTTGACGTTTAAGACAAGGACTAAATTGAAAAAAAAATTAATGTATAGGGACCCAATTGAAAAGAAAAAAAGTATAGGGACCTAATTGAAAATTCGATGAAACTATAGAGACCTGCAGAGTAATTAAACCTTATATAAATCATATTAAAAAAAGTATATTTTATATTAATTGGTTAACCATGACAGTTTAGGATGATTTATACTTAAAATTTTTTTTTCAAAAAATAAGCATAACTCATTTTAGAATAAGGAATTTCCACTTATACATATAAATTGTTCCTAAAAATTTAGGCTTGTTCAACTTTAAACATAGAATAATGGGACGATTTACTTACAGAATAATAAACCTCACACCTATAATACGATTTTTGTATAAAAAAATAACCCCAAAAGGGTAAAACGATTTATGTGAAACATGAAAACTGAATACCTTTTAATAATTAACATTTCGTCTAAAAGTCACTATTTGTGTTTTCTGATGCATATTTTTTTTTTTATGAAATTTTTAGTA
>NC_029786.2:76169424-76169865 GCF_000816755.2 Arachis ipaensis | reverse complement strand
ATACAAAATCAAATAAATAAATAACAAAAAAAAATTAATTCAGACGCCTTGCCGTTGTTGAATGATAAGGATAGACTTAGAGAGGAATGTTAGGGGCCAGCAAATTTTGTGAGTTGTAGCCATCAATTAACCATTAATAATATATTTAATGGTGTGAGATTTCATCTAATAGTGAAAAATCACTCATTTTTCTTTTACTAACTAAATGTTAGCCAAATTTTAATAAATATGCTGGCTCGCTAGACTTTCCCTAGACTTAAATTCACATGTCAGGTCAGGATCAAATTTAATTCTTAAACGGTGCATCATCAATAAGTTTGGAATTATATGCATATTAAATTATCAATTCAATTTCCCCCTTGCATTTTCAAGATATCATTTTCATAGAGCGTTTGTCTCCCACATCCTTATTTTATTTTATTTTATTTTTAAAAAGGTATA
>NC_029786.2:76161343-76169230 GCF_000816755.2 Arachis ipaensis | reverse complement strand
ATTTTTTATTATATTTAATAATTGTGATTTAATTATAAAAGCATGTTTTTGCTAGTAATTGGGTATTTATGAAGATTAATAAGATAGAAATGTTTAAAGTCTTTAATTTTTGTACGTTAACAGAAAATGTTCACCTTAGTAGTTAGGAAAATTCTAAAGGTATCGATACCCTTGTATTTTATAAAGGAATATTTGATGAATATGAGTTTTCTAAAATTTAACAACAACAAAAATATTAGCAATTTTTGTTACTAGAACATGTGTTACTAATTTTTAACCACAATTTAAAGCTCACCTTACCTAGGAAATAATAATTTGGTGAACTTTTCATGAATTAACCCTTTTAATATATTGATGTTACATTAGGATTTATTTGTTGCTTCAATAGACACAACATCAAGCACACTAGAATGGGCAATGGCAGAGTTGATACATAGTCGAAAAAAATTGCTTAAAGTTAGAGAAGAACTTGAAGAAACATTTGGGAAAAATAGAGAAGTTGAAGAGTCTCATATCTCAAAGCTGCCATACCTTAATGTAATTGTGAAAGAAACTTTGAGGCTTCATCCACCGGCACCATTTCTAGTACCCCACAAAGCAAATGATGATGTAGAGTTAGGAGGCTTCACCGTTTCCAAAAGTGCACGAATCCTAATTAATGTGTGGTCTATTGGAAGAGACTCATCAAGTGTTTGGCTAACCCTAAGTCGTTTGAACCTGAGAGATTTTTGCATACTGAAAATGATTTTTAAGGGCAAAAATTGAGTTGATTCAATTTGGTTTGGAAGAAAATGCAACATTGGCAATTTCCAGACGCAAATGCAAAAAACGCAACTATATATAATCCGCTACACCCTGCAGCGGAACTTAATTACACGTAATCTGCTACAGGATATCGCGGATTACGTTGAGGGCGGGGTTACTCATAAACCGCTACACCCTGTAGCGGTTTATGACCAAATTGCGTTTCTGCATAATCCGCTACATCCTGTAGCGGATTATGAGTATAGTGGTGTTTATATATTAGGGTTTAAAACCCATGATGCAAAATGCACGAATTGATACAAAATATAATCGTCATTCGCAGTAACTCGTACAAAAATAATACATGTATAACCACATAACTAATACAGATATAACTGTCACAAATCGTTAACCCTAACAGAAAATAAATAAGTCATAATTCATACATGGATAACTGTCGGAAATTAAGAGAATCGGACGCTACTGCTGGTCACCGTCAACATCATGGTCGCCTCTGAATGGACCAAGTAGGTGCGAGCCTGTGCCACATCGAGTCGGACGCCTAACTCTAACCGCTCGTCGATCTCCCGGCGGAGCCTCCTGTGCCCCAACTCCAAATGCAGATGGTGGCGTCCCCCCATCCCGAACCAAGTGTCGTACAGGCTGCCTGCGGGCTCATTCAAGTCGACCGGGAGCTAGGTCTTAGGAACCTAGGTCTCAGGCATATCCGCTGGCTGTGGCCTATACTTCGTAGGGTCTGAAGGGCCGCCTGGAATCGGGCTCTGGTACTAATGAACGTCGTCACCCCGTATGATCTCAGCAAAATCCGCATAGAACTGGGGTCCACCCAACTGATCGTCCAAATCCATGGTGAAAGAAGTGGTAGCAAGATTGGCTAACAGCTGTGTGCTACACCCATGTAGTACCTGAGAGCTAGATACGTGGGTAAAAGGTATACCACCCATACTAGCCTCCGCGGTGCCACCAACATGAGTGTCTGTAGGGTGCCGACGGGACGATCCTGCCTCGTCATCGTGGTGGACGGGAGGTGCTCCTCCACCACGAGCAGCCCGTCGTCTAGCCGAAGATCGACGAAGGCGATGATATGCCTAGCCTCCGTCATCACCACCAACCTGCTCCTCCTGCATCATGTCGTCTAGCCAGCGCCAGTCGCGATCAGTGGCACGTGTACCGATGCGTCGTCTCCGCTCCAAACGTCTGTTATCCGGCATATCGGACGCTGGAACTCTAGTCGGCGCCTGCGACGACCCTCTAGCGGATTATGCAGAAACGCCATTTGGTCATAAACCGCTACAGGGTGTAGCGGTTTATGAGTAACCCCGCCCTCAACGTAATCCGCGATACCCTGTAGCGGATTACGTGCAATTAAGTTTCGCTGCAGGGTGTAGCGGATTATATATAGTTGCGTTTGTTGCATTTGCGTCTGAAAATTGCCAATGTTGTATTTGCGTAAACGTTTTCTTCAATCATTTTATATGTGTAAATTGCCCTCACTTTTGTATCACTTTAATTGGAAGGATACTAATGTGATGTGTTCTTGAGAAGGTTGGTATATAGCTCGTCCGTCGATGAATATTTGCAAGCTTTACGTCCAAATGAAAATGTGTTCTTGAACGACTGCGATGTTTTGGATTTCCAACGAAGACTTTAATCCATGGCAACCCCACTCCTTTCCTTTTTTTATTGAAAATGAATTAAATAATACATATATAGTGGTTGATTTTAGTGTACAAATAATATTTTTATTTTTTTTTATTATTATTATTTCTTGTTGACATGGCATCAGAATGTTGTATTTTTTTTATTATTATTTTACTAATATTGTTCATATTCACTTAGTTTATTCATTTTATTAAATAGAAGTATAATTAAAAATAAATAAAAAATTGATGCCACATATTAAAAAAAAAATCTAAATGAATAATCACTTAACAAAAAACACAAAATGACAGATGGTTATTTGAGAATAAGAGAATAAACATCAATGAGTGTTGAAACCTTCTAGTAATATTTCTAATTTAAATTTGCATTACCATTCACTGTGACATGTAATGTAATTTTACACGATATTAAAGAATTAGAGACTTTTTAATAAATAAAATAAATTTCATATCACACTTATATATATGATATTAAGATTATTTATATTTTTATATTTTATTATTTATTCTGTAGTTAATATAATTATATAAATAAATACGTAATAAAATACAAAAATATAAATAATTTTAATTTTTTTTATATATTCATCAGTCATGACTCATGAGTCATGAAACTCCTTAACAAAACTCTCTCGTCTACTTATTTACTTTTCAATCATTTACCCAGCCATAAAATAAATATACATTTAGGAGTGAGTGAGATTTTGTTTCTTTCAATTGATTATAGAACCCACCAAATCTAAGAAGGATTATTATCCTTGATAATTCCATAAAATTAAGGGAGATTCCAGAATTGTGTAAAGCCTTAAGTCTTAAAGAATCATCTCTTTCGTTTTGTGAAAATTTGGTGTCAGTTAGTTCACCCATTAGTTTTCTCTCTCCCCAAGCTTGTTAGTGTGAACTTGGAGCTTTGCTAAAGGCTCAAAAGACTTCCAGGTAAGATATTTCAATATATATTGAAGTAAATACAAAAAATTATCGTCATTTTGTTTGAAAGACTAACATTATAATTACTCAAAATTTGCAAAATAAGAAGTATTTAATCTTGTATGATGAGAGTGCTAAAGTTTTTTTATTGTATTTTATAAATATATAATCATTTTAATACTCAAAAAAATCTAATTTTGACAAAATAAATTATAAATATGTATTCCGTTTGACAAAATGATCTAATAATTCAGTGTAACGAATTAATGACTAGACCATTTTATCAATTTGAGTTGATATTCAGAGGTTAATTTTATAAAAAAAAACAAATGTAAAGATATATTTTGTCAAAATCATAATCTTTTACTTTTGTTTTATTTTATTTTTAACATGAAAAAGCTTTTGCATCTGCATCTGCATGGTCCTCGTTATCTTCCAACCTTCAGTACCTGAACATGTAAAAATGTGCATATCTGAAGTATGTTTCAGACAGCTGACATGTCTTAGTTGATAGAAATAAGGTGAAGAGCATATCCAAAAGTATCAAACATCTTCTACACTTGAAACATTTCTACTTAAGGAATTGGCAAAGGCTCCAATCACTGCCTCAAATTCCACTATCGCTCTTTCACTTAGGTGTTGATAATTGCATATCGTTGAAGAGAGTGTTCACTCCAGCGCCTCACTTATTTTAACAACATTATATTGTTAGAAACAAGAGACTAAACTGGAGAAAGGATTTGTATATTATTCAGGTTGAGGAAAAGTACAATGTACAATGGGTATATATAGCTGCTAGAAGAATCAAAGTAATAAAAGTATAGAATCCTACAATTAATATATATACAGATATGCTATATAAATACAAATGATACTAATTGATATAATTTGATTATAATTATTCTCTTAACATCCCCCTCAAACTCAGATGGGAGCTAAGGATACCATCTTGAGTTTGGATAACAGAGTCCGAAAACGAGTCGGATGATGAGCCTTCGTGAAGATATCAGCAGTCTGATACAGTGTTCCAACAGCGATGAGACGAATAGCATCAATAAGGATTCATTGCCGAACAAAGTGACAATCAATCTCAATGTGTTTGGTGCGTTCATGAAACACATTATTATGGGCAATCTGAATAGCACTGCGGTTGTCACAAAAAATATCAGTTGGGGATGATTGAGGAGCACCCAAGTCTTTGAGAAACCAACGAATTGAGATAACTTCAATAGTGGTGTCAGCAAAAGCACAATATTCAGCATCTGTACTTGATCGAGCAGTGAATGTTTGCTTCTTAGCTTGTCAGGAAATGAGAGAGTTGCCAAGAAACAAACAATAACTAGTAGTGGAACGACGATCAGTGGGATCACCAGCCCAATCAGCATCTGAGTACACCTGAAGGGATAAAGATGAATGGACAGAAAAATAAAGGCCATGGAAGCCTTTAATGTAGTGAAGAATACGAAGAACTACCACATAGTGAGTAGTACGAGGAGCTGACAAGAACTGGCTAAGAACATGAACTGGATAGGCGATGTCTGGTCAGGTGACAGTTAAGTAGACGAATCCTCCAACTAGCTGTCGATAAAGAATAGGATTATCCAAAACAGTGCCATCCATAGGAGTAACTCGAACATTAGGCTCAAGAGGAGTAGACTCAGTGCGACTATCGGTAATTCCGGCTCGAGCAAGAAGATCTGAAGCATATTTAACTTGAGAGAGATAGATGCCATCATCGGTGGATATGACTTCTAAACCAAGAAAATAGCTGAGAGAACCAAGATCTTTCATCTCAAAAGTACGCTGAAGGGACGCCTTGAGATTAGAGATACCATCAACATAATCTCCAATAATGATCATGTCATCAACATACAGAAGTAGGAGAACAACTCCATGTTCGCTTTTACAAATGAAGAGAGCATTCTCATGAGGGCTGCAAGTGAAACCAAGATTGTATATGATAGTGCTAAACTTGTCAAACCATTCACAGATAGCTTGCTTAAGTTCATAGAGTGCCTTGCGAAGGAGACAAACTTTGCAAGAAGGACAAGGATAACCCGGAGGGAGTTTCATATAGACCTTCTTTTTTAAATCTCCATTAAGAAATGCATTCTTCAAGTCTATCTGACTGAGAGACCATTTTTTGACCGCAGCAATGACAAGAAGAGCTCATACAGATGTGAGACGAGTAACAGGAGCAAAAGTCTCTTCATAGTCAATACCATACTCTTGCGTACAACCTTGAGCAACCAATCGTGCCTTATAACGATAAATAGAACCATCAAAGCGAGTCTTGATCTTGTATACCCATCTGCTTCCCACAACTTCCTGATTAGAAGGAGGATCAACCAAATTCCAAGTGTGTGTTTTTTCAAGTACCTGTATTTCTTCCTGCATTGCTTGTTGCCAATTTGGATTTCTGGAAGCTTCTCTGAATGACTTAGGTTCATGTTGATGAAGAATAGTAGAAAAAAATGATAATAAAGAAGATGAAGAGGTGGATTTCTTACCCTAGAAGAACGAGTGGAAGGAGGAGGCATGACGGTAGGAGAAGGATCGTTGTCCGGTCTAGAATCATCGGGAGATGGAGAAGGCGGAAGAACAGGAGGCTGTAGAGGGTGACTCGAGATAGAATCTGTAGAATCATCACTAGGAAAAAGATCAACATTAGGGTTAGTGAAAAAAGGTGACTGAATAGGAGGAATGGACTCAAATGAGGAGAATCGAGAAAACATGTGATGCTCCCAGAAGACAACATGACGAGATATACGAATATGTTTAGAGAGAGGATCCCAACAATGATAACCCTTGTGTTCAGTGTCATAACTAAGGAAACAACACATACGAGCCCGAGGTTCAAGTTTACTACGTTCATGAGGCTGAAGATGAACAAAACAGACACAACCAAAAACTCGAAGAGAACTATAATCTGGGGAGGTATGATAAAGACACTCAAAGGGAGTAACGTTACCAAGAACAGAAGAATGGAGTCTATTGATAACATGAACAGCAGTAAGAATAACTTCACCCCAAGTACGCTCAGGACACGAAGAAGAAAAAGTATTGCACGAACAGAGTCAAGAATGTAATGGTTTTTGCGTTCAGCTCGGCCATTTTATTGAGACGTACCAGGACAAGAAAACTCATATAAAGTACCATATTCTGCAAGAAAGGTTAAAAGTTTGGAATCACAGTATTCCATAGCATTATCGCGTCAAAAAACCTTAATGACCTTAGAAAACTGAGTTTTAATCATAGTGAAAAAGTTAATATAAATCTGAGGTAACTCTTAGCGATTAGTCATCAAATAAACCCAAGTAAAACATGAATAATCATCAATGAAAATAACAAAGTATCGAGCTCTGCCCATAGCAGCAGTGGAAGCGGGGTCTCAAACATCAGAGTGAATGAGAACAAAAGGAGAGCAAGCAAGAGAGGAATTATTATGAAAAGAT
This sequence comes from Arachis ipaensis, assembly GCF_000816755.2. Lineage (NCBI taxonomy): Eukaryota > Viridiplantae > Streptophyta > Magnoliopsida > Fabales > Fabaceae > Arachis > Arachis ipaensis. The sequence continues at coordinate 76,162,422 of NC_029786.2, read as the reverse complement.
AAAGCAGGTTGTTTGGCAGTTTGACAAGAAATGCAATCAAAAGATTCATTAGGAATCTGACCCAAAACACCTTGAGACACAAGAGGATGCAATTTTCCTAATGAGCTATGGGTAAGACGTTGATGCCATAAGTGAAGGGTAGATGGAGAAGAAGCTGCACAGAGATTTGGTACAGGAGGAATATGAAGATTCTCGAGTTCAAACAACCTTCCGACTTTACGTCCAGTCCCGATGATTTGTCCCGTCCGACGATCCTATACACGACAACCAGAAATGAAAAAAGTGACATCAAAACCCAGATCAACAAGTTGACCAACAGAAATAAGATTAAAGTTTAATTTGGGAATATAATAAGTATCAGGAAGATTAAGAGTCGGCTGGGAGATAGAACCCTTGTGTGTTGCATGCAAGAGGGAACCATTAGCAGTATTGATAGAAGGTGCATTTGTAGTGGTAGACAGAGACGAAAAAAGATTACGCAATAGAGACATGTGATTAAAGCAACCCGAGTCAAAATACCATTTAGAATTACCTGGAGGAGTCGAAAAAGCAGCAGGGGTATTACTAGAAAGGGAGAGAAGATGCTAAAGAAGAGACGTAATAGCAGATAGAGAGACAGGAGACGGGTTGAGAGGAGCAGAGGTGGTAGATTTAGTAGTAGCAGCAACAGCAGAAGCAGGCACAATCTTGGAGAACGTGGGACGAGAATGATATTTAAGTTGATCAGGACGTGGTGGGCGAGTAGGACAGATAGTAATCAAATGTCCTGAGAGCTTGCAATAACGGCATAACAGTTGTGAACAATGGTAGCTAATATGACCTTTCTGGTGGCATGTGCGACATTCAACAGAGGGACAGTCAGAGAAGAGGTGCCCGGAACGGTTACAGTTTCGACAGAAGTTACCCTTTCTGTCTGTGACAGTAAAAACATATGACTTTTCCATAATAGTAGTCACAGAGATGAAAGAGAGGAGAGAAAACTACAATTTTGGAGCAGAAAATGAGAAATCTGAGTGCAGAATCGGAAAGAGCTCACCAAAAAACCTTAGAGAGAGTCCCACTTGTCTGCCATGTCAGCA
>NC_029786.2:76140085-76161290 GCF_000816755.2 Arachis ipaensis | reverse complement strand
GTTGCGAAGCGGATTGGGTCGAGCACGGGTCCTGGAGCGTCAGGATGACACGTGGCGCGACGCGGAACCATTGATCTGGGGTGCTGATTCGACGGCGCTAGAGGCGTCTGGAAGGAGAGTGTCTTCAAGCGGACAGGCAACTTCAACTAGCGCGTCCGGCGGTGATTCTGGTGGCGTTGGAAACGTTACGATGAGGAGAAGGCGATGGTGGCGGCAGTGACGAACCAAAGCATTGGGAAGAAGTCGAAAAGTGAAGACAAAGTACTGCCGGAGGAGACAAAATAAAGGAGCTAGAAACCATTTGTTTCTGAAAAAAAAATACCAAAGCTCTTGATACCATGTTAGAAACAAGAGACTAAACTAGAGAAAGGATTTGTGTATTATTCAGGTTGAGAAAAAGTACAATGTACAAGGGATATATATAGCTGCTAGAAGAATCAAAGTAATAAAGATATAGAATCCTACAATTAATATACAGATATGTTATATAAATACAAGTGATATTAATTGATCTAATTTGATTCTAATTATTCTCTTAACAAAAATATGGCATCTTATCAAAGTTATCTTGAAGAAAGTCACGTTGATCATGATCGTTATGATGATACATTCTTTTTATTGAATAATTGCCCAAAGTTGGAGAGAGACGCCAATATGGCATTATGCTATTTTCGAATATTCAAAGTGTGGCTCAAAGAGAAGGAGGAAAATGTGGGAAGCTAGGAGAGCAAGAAATCAAAGAATATGGTAGAGGAAAGCAATATCGGGTCGTATTTCAGGTTTATTAACAAAAATTATATCTAATTAATTTAAAATTAATTTTTTTTAACTTATTATTTATGTTGTTAAAAAAAACGTTGTTCTCCTATGGATGTTTGGTATTATTCCACCACCCTGCCATATTGATAAGACTCTTCATGTGCAGGGATGGCTGGAATGCCAAATAACCAAGTGCATATTCAGCTACTGGATGAAATGAAATGCCCAAATACATATTTGAACCGTTACTGTTTTATTTGACCAGTATAGTATTAATTATGAAATGAAGGGTTCAATTCATAATATATAACTATAATTGGATCAAACATTTTGATCTTTAATAACTTTTTATTATTTTAGAAGTCTTCGAAAGCGAATTAGTCTCTTTTCTTATAATTATATTTTTGAGAACTGTCGTCTTTCAAAACAACAAAGAAATCAATCTATACAAGAATAACTCTCAAAAATTTATGAATAATAAAATTTTATTAAAAATCAAAATATCCATTCTAAAATTTATTAAAAACCAACTTTAATATTTACTTATTCTTACTTCTAAAAGATAAGTAGAAAACCTAACTAAATAGTAATTATATCAATTGTCATAGTTTAATTAATAGTTATGTCTTTTAAAGACCAATTTGAAAGTTGAAACGTTTAAACTTTCAAAAACCAAATTGATATGCACTTAACTTTTTGATAACATTTTTACTTTAACCCTATCTTATAGGCTGCATTTAATTTTGAAGCAATAAAGTTTTACGTCAAGCAAAATACTTAACAAAATTATTATAACAACTTTTTAAATTACGCGCCTTCTTCTTCTACTAAATTCGCGCACACAATTTCTTCTTCTTCCCCCCCCCCCTCTCTTTTCTTTTACTTTTTCTTTTCGTTATCGTCATCACCAATAACACCAATATTTTGCAAATATTTTTATTAATTCTGATTTTCTCTGGTGCTATCATTAAATAATTTTAGTTTATTTCTTAATTTATTTCGGTTCATTTGTGTGTTAATTGAGATTCACTTGATGCTGCTAATAAGTATTGACTAAATTTTTTATTCCTTAAGTAATTTCAGTTTATTTCTTAATTTAATTTCAGTTCATTTGGATCCAGAAATAAATTCGATGTGTTTTTGTTAATGATAGAGTCTTTTTTACTATTTGTTCAAATCTGAACTAATTTCGGTTTATTTGTGTGCTAATTGAGATTCACTTGATGCTATTGATAAGTATTGACCAAATTTTTTATTCCTTAAGTAATTTTGGTTCATTTCTTAGTTTAAGAGGTTCATTTAGATTCAGAAATTAATTTGATGTGTTTTTATTGATTGAGTTTTTTTTTTATTGCTTGTTCAAATCTGAACCAATTGAATGGAATAGAGTGGAATCTAATGCAATTGAATAAAGTGATAATGAATAACTTCATTCTTCTTTGCTAAAAAAATTGGTCAATACTTATCAACAGTATTAAGTAAACCTCAATTATCGAATTCATTTCTGAATCCAAATGAACTTCAAATAAACTAAGAAATGAACTGAAATTACTTAAGAAATAAAAATTTTGGTCAATACTTATCAACAACATCAGGTAAATCTCAATTAACACATAAATGAACCAAAATTAATTCACAAATGAACCAAAATAAACTAAAAAATGAACCAAAATTATTTAATAATGACACCAGAGAAAATCAGAACCAATAAAGATATTAGCAAAATATTGGTGTTATTAGTGATAACGATACGAAAGAGAAAAAGAAGAAGACTGCTTGCACGAAGAAGGAAGAAGAAAGAAGAGGAAGATGATGAGGAAGAAAATACAGAGAAGACAAAGATAAAAAAATATATGTTTTACATTATTAAAGCGCACGTATGTATACACTAGTGTGATAAAAGTAGGTTTTATTGAGTTTAGACCAATTTGATTAGACTTGATTTCCAAAAATACTTGAATGTATAGTTGTACTTACTTTGAAATTAAGTCGTACAATACTTAAATTTTCTTTCACACAATTTATAAAGAAAAATAAAATAATAAAAATATAATTATAAAAAATTAATAAAAACAATTAAAAAAACAGATAAGTTATATCCTACTAGTGTCTTTCCAGGTCTCTTGCAAAGAACACTAGAACAGATACATTAGAATACAATATCCATGTTCATATCTCACTTTGCTAAACATAATTTTGTATTCCTCTCTCGGTGAAACAAACACAACCTTACATAACTCAAGACACAATAAATAAATATATAATATTAATAAAGAACATGAGTAAATCCACATTTTAAAAATATATCGTTAAACGTAGATATTATACATAAAAAATCGCATTATACATAGTTATTGATGGAAATGGGAATGACATTTCAAAGCATTATACTACTGCCTCCAAACAAACTACTACTCAACCAGAGAAAAATGTGCCTGTAAAAATTTGTAAACAATGAATTGTACAAGGTGTCAAAATTTGCCAGATTTTCTAGGCATGAATCAACCAGAGATCTAGGAGTAACATAGCAACGATCTTATATTTCCAGTTTCTGTAACAAGTCATGGCAACCGGTTCCCATCTTCACAGGCAAACCAAGACAAATTCTAGAAGACGGAGTGTCCAAGGTGTCAACCAGGCCATGAGAAGATGCTTCGACGATGAACTTGGAGGCCGTCTCAAAGCACATCTTGAGGAAAGGGGAAGTAGAGAATGCTATGCCCCCGGATCTGCTCATCGGACGATACTTACCAGCGAAAGTCATGAAATCGGCGATAAGCATCAAGTGCCGGATGTCTACGGATATCCCATAAGACTTGAAGACGTTTTTAACTTCCCTGATGATGGTCTCTCTGCCTGCTTCCACACCATAAGTCTTTAACATAGCATGAACATCATTGGAATAAATGTACCTTAAATCAAGATGATCTTCTAAGTCCCAAAATGTTTGAAAATTCACACCAGAAGTTTGAAGTGCTGCTATTTTTTCCAATTCGGCGGCAGGGATATCTTCCCTTGTACGGTGATCTTCGCCGTAGTAGATTACTCCACTTTCTTTGCATGTAACAGCCTTACATTGGCCAACCTTTCCATACTTCTGGATGCAAACCTTATTGGCTGTTTTCTGAGCAATCTGCATAAAATTAATTCAAAAATAAGTGAGCCTTTTTATGTTTGAAAGCAATGAGAAGGTAGAGAGATAACATACACTCATTTGTTAACCATCACTTGTCAACCAAACGAAGGTTACCATCTTCCCTCAACATCATTCATGCATTAATGTCTCTACAATATTTGCATGTCTAAGCTCAAATAACAATTTGACAAAATCTACAGCATATGCATCTTTTCTATAAAATTACCATAGCACCTTGCTAATATTTCCTAGTTGCAAGGGAATCAAACCTAGAATTGCAGAGCATACTGCATACAAGACTAGAATAACTACGTTGCTCTTTAGGCATAACCAAGGTAGAGAAATCAAGATTTACGTAAAATCCTAACAAGATTTATATCATAAAATCATCCAACCTAGTAGAAATTTGTAAAATCAGTTAACTCATTAAAATCAAAGAAATTAGTATACCTGAGCCAATAAAATATGTGGTTCGTGAGTAAATTGGAAGTGGATCTCAAAATGCATCCCTTTTGCTTCCACAAAAATTGATCTGTCATATTTCTTTCTTATTGGTCCAGATTTTTTCTTCTCTTTTTCACCACTAGATTTGGGCTTAGATTTCCGATCAATTTTTTCAGGAGGTGAGACATCCCCATCAGGCTCTGCCAGGTCTTCAAGTCCTTGAGAACCACGGGCATCAAGTTTGATGTTCTTATCATCCTCGTTATCACTTCCACCATAATCACCATCAGATACTTCTGATAACTCATTATCACGTGTCTCATCTTCAGGATCATCTTCATAATCAACCTCATCAGTAACTTGCTGTTTTCTCTTCTGTGCTTCAAAACCAAGATCCTCATCCCCTTCTGTGTCATCAGCCCCACCATCGTCATCGTCATCATCATTACTCCGGCCTTTCTTTGCAGTATCTGTTTCATTGCCGTCTACATCATCTGAGCTATTTGTGGTGGATTTCTCTGTCTTAAAATCTTTAATGCCACCAATTTTGGAAAGCAGTGCCACATGATTCTCAATGGCATCCTCCAACTCCCTCACAAAGAGAACTCTTAGTGTGTCCTCCCAATCTTCAACTGTTATATCCGTGTATTTCGGATAGTGTTTAGGTTTATATAGCTTCATCACAAGTTTATATACTCTGTAAATCTGACCATTACAAACAACTACTGGTACAACAGACACTTCCATACTTTCAATAATGTCAGCTACAGTTATTCTCTTCAACTTATCGGAAAGACAAATCGCATCTTCCCTGCAAGCAACAACTATGTCAAACATATGTATTGTAGTTTGTATAAGTATCTACACATAGAGAAAGCAAGGGGTGTTCAGAAACAAAACTACAAACAAATAGATTAGAGAACAGAAAGCAATGCCAGCATCTCACATTGATTTGCCAGGTCTCAAGGGGCATGTCATAAATGGAGTCAGTATATTTTCTGAGGCATTCATCACGATCTCTTGCAGACGCGGAATTCCAAGAGTCACATTCATTTCCCCTCGACCAGCAAGATGAAAAGTATTCAAGCTGCAGAATAAAAATGCAAAAAAATAAATAACAAGCACTGTTTACACCTTAAGTTTTGAAAAATAGTAGCTGGTAAAAGAACAGATGTACAGTTCCAATCCCACTAGCTCCCCTATGAGGCATAAAATTTAAATGTTTAACTTGTGAAGTTTTACTCTCTTAACATTTTACTGCAGTGAAAAACAGTAAACCAGCTTTTGATTACAAACTCCATACGCAAGTATAAAGCAGTTATTCTTATTAGTTCAGGCTATGATTTCAAAGATCCAGCAATTTATATGAAAAATAGTTCAAATTAAGCATATGCTGGGATACTATCTGCCACGTTAATAAAAATTGTTCCTTCCAAATTGCCATAAATTATCTGGTCATTTTACTTTAAATACAAAAAAAAATAGCAACAAGGCTCATCAAGAAGCATATTCTCTCAGAAAAAATAGGGTCTTACGTCATTTGTGTTGCTGGTTCCCCGACAGATTGAGAGGCTAAAACACCAACTGCCTCTCCTGGTTGCGCAAGGCTTGACACATACTTGTGCTCCATCAACTTCAAGAAATCTGATCGTTTCAATGAACTACGATTTCTCTTCTTTGAAGAAAAATTACAAATGAAGTTTTCAGCTTTTCCTTCAAGAGCATCAGGCAACTTGCTAATATAAGGACTGGATCTGTCAAGCTCACGGCAACAGTTGCTGTAAACCAGTTCATTATTCTGAAATTGGCACAATAAACAAAATATAAACAACATACAAATTGCATGCATTGTTTAGGATTTTCAAAAAAATAACAATAATAGCAGTAAAAAAGCAAGTCCATACAGTCGACAAGGCTTCAAATTTGGTAATAAAGCTTGTTTGATGGACATCTACGCCATCTTCTCCATAACGAAATTGAATAACTGAACCAGCTGCATCTCCATTACTGCGTATTTTTTTCTCAATATTCAACTGCAGTGTGGTTGGGTCTGAAATAACAAATATGCCACAAGTCACAGATTTTACATAGGAAAACTAACTGCACTAAGTAAATGTCAAGTAGCATAGGTATGCTGAACTATAAGTTGGATGCATGGACAATGTTGACTCGATCAAATCAAAATCAGATCCATTATTTATTTCATGAATCTTTTCTGTAAATAGAATTAATTATAATATCTTTTCCAATTTTAGTTTAACTTATTTTTAGGGATTTTATGATTAGAAATCTTTCCTTATTTTAGGCTAGTATATTTCCCATTTTCTAGTTATTTCTATTTCTGTAAATCCTCTATAAAGAGATGATTTCCTGTACATTTGAATATACATAATATTCAGACACTTCAAGTTGGTATCAGAGCAGAATCTCTGCACTGTGCCTCTGATTTATAGATATAGCTGACAGTTCCTCAGTCATTAATCATGAACAAAAGGAGAATACCACTCCTACTCCATCAGATTTAAAATCTGAGCAGCGGGTACTAGTTAGTGGTGACTCCCATTCAGTTCAGATCACCACATTTCGACTCAATGGGTCAAACTACCTTAGGTGGTCTCAATCAGTTCAGATGTACATTCGTGGAAGAGGAAAAATTGGATATCTCACCGGTGAGCGAAGCTAGCCTAACGTCACTGACACAATATAATGTGTGAGATACCGAAAATTCCATGGTGATGACATGACTGGTGAACTCAATGGAGGAGGATATCAGCAGTAACTATATGTACTATACCACTGCCAAAGAATTGTGGGATAGTGTCAAGGAGATGTACTCTGATCTTGGGAATAAATCCCAAATTTATGAACTTACTCTAAAAGCTAGAGAAATTCAACAAGGGAGTGACAACGTCACCAAATATTTCCACACATTGAAGCGGGTGTGGCAGGACCTTGACCACTTCAATAACTACAAGTGGATTTCAGCCGCTGATGCCAAACACCACCAACAAACAGTGGAAGAATGGAGGATATTTCAATTTCTTGCAGGCCTCAATGCGGAGCTAGATAAAGTTCGTGGCAGAATTATTGGAAGAGCAATCCTACCCTCAATTGGAGAAGTTTTTGCTGAGGTTAGAAGAGAAGAAACTCGTAGAGCTGTGATGATGGGAAAAGGCAAGACTGAACAGACTTTGGAGTCTAATGCACTCTTAGTGGCACCTGCTGCACTTAAAAGTTCATCAAATCAGAAGCATCCCTCCAATTTTTGGTGTGACCACTGCAATAAACCTCGTCACACTCGAGAAACCTGCTGGAAGATTCATGGGAAACCAGCACATCTTAAAAGCAGCAAATCTGCTCCCAAAATACGTGCTACCCCAACTGCTCATGAGGCTGAAAGTTCATCCTTGAGTAAGGAACAGGTTGAGCAGCTCGTAAGGCTGTTAAATTACAGTTCTTTATCTAGTACTCCTAGTGGTTCTTTGGCTCAAACAGGTAATTTTAGTATTCCTATGTCCCTTAACTGCACCTCAAACTTGAATGCACCATGGATTGTCGATTCAGGTGCATCTGACCATATGACCAGCCTCTCTCCTTTATTTAAAACATATTCTCCTTCTTTTAAAAATGAGAAAATTAGAATTGCTGATGGTAGTTTTTCATCCATTGCTGGAAAAGGTACCATTAAGTTGTCCAAAAACATTGACCTAAGAAATGTCCTACATGTACCAAAGCTTTCCTGTAATCTTCTTTCTATTAGTAAAATCTGCAAGGATTCCAATTGTGCTGTGACATTCTTTGACACTCATGGTATTTTTCAGGATCGGACTTCGGGGAAGATGATTGGCAGTGCTAAGATGATGGACGGGCTCTATCATTTTGAGGATATTTCGGAAGATAAAGTAGCTCAAGGATTTAGTGGTATTAGTTCTATGCCTATAAAGGACCAAATAATGCTCTGGCACAATAGACTAGGACACCCTAATTTTCCATATCTCAAACATTTGTTTCCAAGTTTGTTTAAGAATATTGATTCTTCCTTACTTAAATGTGAAAGTTGTATTCGTGCAAAGAGTTATAGAATTCTTTATTACTCTCAACCTTATCATGTATCTAAACCTTTTCAATTGATTCATAGTGATGTATGGGGTCCATCGAAAATAACAACTCAATTTGGTAAGAAATGGTTTGTGACTTTTATCGATGACCACACGAGACTATGTTGGATCTATCTCATGCATGAAAAATCTGAGGTTTCTAAAATTTTTCAGTATTTTTCAAAATTGGTAGAAACTCAATTTGACACAAAAATTTCAATATTAAGAAGTGATAATTGTACTGAATTCTTTAACAAAAATCTTGGTGAATTTCTTCAAAAAAAAGGTATTCAACATCAATCTACATGCCCCAATACACCCCAACAAAATGGCATTGCTGAAAGGAAGAATAAACATCTTCTTGAAGTAGCACGTGACATTATGTTTGAGGGTAATGTTCCAAAGTATTTATGGGGAGATGCTGTCCTAACAGCAGCCTATCTCATAAATCGAATGCCTACGCGTGTGTTAAATTACTGCACACCGTTGGATATTTTCAAAAAGAATTTTCTAGCATATAGGTTGCATTCTGATTTACCTTTAAAAGTATTTGGTTGTACTGTATTTTTGCATACACATTCCCCCCGAAGTAAACTTGATCCAAGGGCTGAAAAATGCATCTTTATTGGCTATTCCCCAAGTCAAAAGGGTTATAAATGTTTCAATCCACACACAAGGAAATGTCATGTAAGCATGGATGTTACTTTTTTGGAACATGAAACATTTTTTCAGAAAAAATTTCTTCAGGGGGAGTGTTTAAGTGAAGGAAATTTTTTGCATGAACCTTTACCCACTCCTATCTTACATATTGAGGATACAACTTTCACTGATCAAACAAATTCTAAAATAATTACCAAAAAAGATGTGGAAATCAATTCTGAAATTGTGCCAGAATTAGTTGGAACACAAACAGAAAAAGAAATACCACAATCAGAAAAGGAGCTTCGATGTTATGTTCGAAAATATCCCAAGAAGAATAGAGACCAGCCCATCATCTCTGCACCAACCCAATCTGAAAACCCGGAAGACGGCCCAACTATAGTACCTGAGGATCTTCCAGGTAAATCTGATATTGCTATTTCTAATAATAATTTGCCAATAGCCCTTAGGAAAGAAACCAGAACCTGCACAAAAAAGGTACTCAAAACCAGCACCAACCATCCTATTTCCAATTATGTCTCTTACCAAAATCTCTCTCAAAAACATCGAGCTTTTACTTCTAAAATTACAAATCTGTTTGAGCCTAGGAATATAGAGGAAGCACTAGATGATCCCAATTGGAAATTAGCAGTGATGGAAGAGTGGCATGCACTCAAGAAGAATGAAATTTGGGAGATTGTAGATCTTCCACAGAATACAAAATTGGTTGGCTGCAGGTGGGTTTTCAACATCAAGTGCAATGCTGATGGAAGCATAGAGAGGTATAAGGCTAGGTTAGTAGCTAGGGGATTTACACAAACCTATGTAGATTATCGAGAGACATTTGCTCCAGTTGCTAAACTCAACCCTGTGCGGATTCTTATCTCTTGCTGCGAATTACAATTGGCCTTTACATCAATTGGAGGTAAAGAATGCTTTCTTGAATGGGGAGCTAGAGGAAGAGGTGTTCATGAAACTTCCACCTGGATTTGAGGCTGAACTAGGGAGGAATAAAGTGTGCAAACTAAAGAAATCTCTCTATGGATTGAAACAATCCCCAAGAGCTTGGTTTGAACGACTTGGAATGGTGGTGAAGGGACTTGGTTATACTCAAAGCCAAGCTGACCATACACTTTTCTATAAACATTCAGCGGTTAATAAAATTGCCATCTTAATTGTATATGTGGATGACATTATTCTGACAGGTGATGATAGCTTGGAGCTAAAAGACTTGAAAGAAAAGCTTGCTAAAGCTTTTGAAATCAAAGAACTTGGCTCATTAAAATACTTCATTGGAATTGAATTTGCAAGGTCTAAGGAAGGCATTCTTATGAACCAACGAAAGTACATCATAGATCTTTTAAAAGAGACAGGATTACTTGGTTGTAAAGCTGCTGAAACACCTATAGAGCCTAACTTAAAATTGAAGCCAGCTGAACCAGAAAGTGTAATGGACAAAGGGAGATATCAGCGCTTAGTGGGGAGGCTAATCTATTTATCCCATACATGTCCGGATATAGCCTTTGCTGTGAGCATGGTAAGCCAGTTTATGCATTCACCTGGCCGAGAACACATGGATGCTGTCTTTAGAATCCTAAGGTACTTGAAGGGGTCGCCTGAGAAAGGGTTACTCTACAAAAACTATGGACATCTTCAAGTAGAAACCTATACAGATGCAGATTGGGCTGAGAATGTCATGGATAGAAGGTCAACATCTGGGTATTGCACCTTTGTTGGAGGAAACCTGGTTAGTTGGAGGAGTAAAAAGCAGTGTGTTGTGGCACAAAGTAGTGCAGAAGCTGAGTTTAGAGCAGTGGCTCATGGAATATGTGAAGCACTATGGGTAGAGAAAATCCTACAAGAACTAAAGGTTCCCATTTCTCCACCAATGAGGTTGTATTGTGACAACAAATCTGCAATTTCTATTGCCCATAATCCAGTTCTGCATGATAGAACTAAACATGTTGAAGTTGACAAGCATTTTATAAAGGAAAAGATTGAGAGAGGACAGATTTGTATCCCATATGTTCCGACCACTGAACAATTGGCAGATGTTCTAACTAAAGGTTTATCCAAGAAAACCTTTGATAGCATAATAAGCAAGCTGTCAATGAAGGATATCTTCAAGCCAGCTTGAAGGGGAGTGTTGACTAGATCAAATCAAAATCAAATCCATTGACTAAATCAAATCAAAATCAGATCCATAATTTATTTCATGAATCTTTTCTGTAAATAGAATTAATTATAATATCCTTTCCAGTTTTAGTTTAGCTTATTTTTAGGGATTTTATGATTGGAAATCTTTCCTTATTTTAGGCTAGTATATTTCCCATTTTCTAGTTATTTCTATTTCTGTAAATCCTCTATAAAGAGATGATTTCCTATACATTTGAATATACATAATATTCAGACACTTCAAGTGACAATTATATATTTGACCAATATATATATATATGGTAGCGTAGAAGAAATGCATACCAAAATTTTATTTGGTTTGAAATATGCTTTAACCGGAGTATCTATGAAACAATACTAGCTATAGATTCTGTGTGCTCAGGAAAAACATCCATATTAGATAGGAGAAATTAATTATCTTAGGATAGTAGAGTTACTACCAAAGTTTACTTAGTATTCTATTTTCACATCATAAGTCATTTAATAAATTAGATAGGAGTCATATATAAGTAGAACATAGAAAGCTAGCAAATTAAGCAATGTTACTACATCAGGAAATGGTATTTTATTTTATAATCATATGGTTTGCAGCAGAAACCAAATTTAAGAATATTACCTATATTATCACCTTCCATGACTCCGACAAATTCCCGATGAACAATGTCACCAATTTCCTCGCAGCTTTTGAGTTGATTCATTCTTTCACCATCCTTTCTTTCTGTTATCAGTAGATCATCAACTCCACATGTGAACCCGTGCATCTGAAAAACAGAAAAATATAATAGAATATTGAGGATAGATAAATCAATAAAATAACCCAAGATTATATATTAACTCATTGGCAGCTAACCTGCAAGAAGTTTGTGAATAAACGACTAAACGCTGAAAGAAGGTTTCCCGCAATGTTTGAGCCATAAAGTTCTTGTACTGTATGTACTATACCATAGTCACCAAATTGAGCCTTATCAACCACGCCGCACACCAAATCATTTCTATATATCAACAATTTATCCTCATCAGGCTCGACCTTCATCTTACTTGACTTCTCAGTGGTTCGTCCTTTAGTGTTTCCGTTTCGAGTCTTGAAAAAATTAGCTGGTATTTTCGCATTCTTCTCAACTGTAAATGGTGGGGAACCTCTAGTGACATAGTATAACAATGCACTAATGACCTGCAATATAGCAGAAACTAAATTCACTTACAAAAATTAAGGTCCTAATATAAAGAAGCAAATCTTGAATCATAGCTCAGTAGAAAAGTAATGGTATGTAGCACACAATCCAGTTTTTCACATACTAAGAAATCAAAACTACCAAGAAAGAACAGAATTGACAAAACGAAAAGGATCCAGAAAATTTATCAAGAAAATAATTGTTAGATATTAGATAAACATCCAGCAATATCTCCATAGTATCTTTAGAATAGAATAAGTATCTTAGATCTCTAAGAATAATTTATCTATTTCTTTATAGTTCATGATTTCTCTATATTAAATTAATAGAGTATGATATTAGCACTCGTCATAAAATAGCTGATGTATCTTCTGAATCGCAGCATCTTACATCGAATTCAGCCGCGCATTCACTCCTCTCCTGTTATTCTATCCTCGAAATTTCAATATAGTATCTGAGCAGCAGCACCTTCCAAATCATGTCCCATCACTATTCTATTTCCAAGTTAACCAGAACTTCAGACTCTTAATAATATGACAACTTTCATCCTACTATTACCGTAAGTTGACCAGAATTTGATGCTCTATTTAAATAATATGCCAAATTTCATCCTAGTATTACTGTAGCCAATCATGTCTTACAGATCTTTTGTTCACAATCACAACTGTTATTTCTCTCTCTCTCTCTAGTGGGTCTAATGTACCACAACACTACAGCATGCCCTTAAATCACATCACCATCAATATTCTTCAACACAGCACCCGGAGCTACTCCTTAGAAACTACCCAAATTTTCTTCTCTTTTTTTTTGTGACAAAACCTGCTACCACACTTATAATCATTTTTGCATTCCCTGATCATCTACAGACAAAAATCACATCTAGTTTCCTTCCTGCATTTTGTGACTTTTGATATTTGATTAAATCTGTCTATCAATACAACATGTTCTATGGAGTACTTATGGAGGAGAAAGGCTAAAGGAATTTTTAATGACATTCTTTCCAATGCCAAGGATAAGAGGCCCTTCATATAATAGCAAAAAAGCCAAAAAACGAACCAAATGATAGTATACCTGCTTTCCTGTCCAAAGGGGCTCTGGCTTCCATATGGCTGGAGGAAACAAAAACATTTCACTCTCGGAAGTTGATGTGAAAACTTTCTGCCCAGGTTTTGCATAGAAAGATCCCACCATAGGCATGGATACACCAGAACTGTAGAGAAGTTGATTGAATGCTTCACAGCTTAAAAATGTATCCTTTTTTGTTAGAAGGGCAGCACTTACAATATGATCCTGCAAATTTATTTAAAAGGCAGAGAGAAAAAATTCAGTATATAAAAAAAATAAAAAATAAATAATAATAACAAAGGCTGTCTATGCAGTTAACATGTTAATTATTTATGCAAATAGAGGGGTGAGGATCAGATTGCTTCCAATCCGTTTAGCAATTCATGCAGTGTGCATGTAATTCTTCAATCCATAATGTTGGGATCTTCATTAAACTGCCACCTTTCTAAATTATTTATGCAAATACCTGAATCAAGGCTCTTATTGGATCACCACTGGTAGGCTTCACATATTGGTTGTTGGCATTTACAATATTGTAAGCTTCAGCACGGGAAATTTCATCTTGTGGAAAATGCACATTAATCTCGTCACCGTCAAAATCAGCATTGTAAGTACTGAAATAATAAGGAATCGAGGGAAAAGTTATTGACTGCATCAAAGTAAATTCTAAGGATACTTATTCATTTGAGTTATCAGAGAGTCAAAATGTACCCAATAATAATAATTTATTCCACAAGCACACCAAGCTTAAGCCTAAAATAAAATATTACCTACAGTTCGCATAGTGCATACGCACTGTTTTCTCCCCCTTCAGAACACGAACTATATGCGCCATTATACTAGGTTTATGAAGTGTAGGCTGCAACGGAATATATAGTTCAATTCAAACCAGAAGGTAAACACTGGCAATGTTTATATCACATCTCTGATCAATATTGTCTTCACAAACCAGCATATTTACCAAGTCATGGAATCAGAACAATTATGGTTAACTTAAAATTGAATATAGTTAAATATACCCAATTAGCAGTTCTAAATAGTATATGATAATATTCAATCACCATACATCGGGTGTAATTATTTGATTTTCTTTTCTTGTATGATTAAAAGAAAAGAATTTCCAATTAGGGGAATAAAATACATTAACATTATAAGGCTTGGTTTGGTAAAACTTTTTGAAGATGTGTTTGTGCTTTCGAAAAGCACAAGATCCTCGTTTTGTCTTTTAAAAGATATGGGTACTTTTGAAAGCACCTAAAGTGAAACTTTTTAAAGTTGGCTTGTGCTTATCAACATCAAAAATCTAATATAACTTCATATATTAGTAAATTTCCAAATTAACTCTTACATTTATATCTATTGTGGTATTTTTAAATTTTACCAAACACAATGGTTGTTATTTGTGCTTATTGAAAATCATTTTTAATTTATTTACTAAATATAAATGTTACAACTTTTAGAAAGCTATATTTTAAAAGCTAGCTTTGATAAGCTACCTTTAAAAAGTAAAAGTTTTACCAAACCAAACTTAAATGTGCTAACAAAACACCATATAATAAGATTATAAGATAATGAAGTACCTGTCTGTTGACAAGCACAACATCACCATCCTTCAAGTGGCGATACACAATTTTTCCTTCAAATTCTTGATCGCATATCTTTCCATTATGCATGATAACCCCTCTTGATGATGGTAATTTCCTTGATGTCAAAGCAAGCAACTTCCCTTTTGGTGGAAGCTTTACTATTGATGATTTATCGCCATAATGTGTGGCACCTGGATGGATTTCTGGACCATTAAGAATAGCATTCCTTAACTTCATTACATTCCAAGGAGTAACTCTCTGTACGTTACCAAGGGCAGAAAACAAAATGAGATACTCAGAGCTTAGATGATGTGACTTTCCATAGCTAGTAGTTTCGTATTCCATGCAACTTATCAAGGGAAAAAAACATAATGACATACTCATCTTTGAAGATGTGATTTTTCATAGCCAGTGATATCATCAAGTTATCAAGGGCAGAAAACAAAATGACATACTCGTCTTAGAAGATGTGATTTTCCATAGTTAGTAATATCACATTCCATGCACAGTCCAAACATAAACTTAGACATCGGAAATCATCAATGCTATCAACTGCTTATCAACATTCAGTCATTTACAATATCCTACAGATTGTTTGATTTCCTTAATAAACCCTAAACATTTCACTTCACAATAGAGAAATTTCCCATCCTATGTTCCTAATTCTCTGATATAATAAGGAGGCCAAGATTTCACACTTCAATGTACAAATTATTTGCAGCAGAATACTTATTTTTCAATTTTGTATAGTTTTCTTCAAATTACATAGGCTGCATCAGATAAAAAGTGATTTGTCTATAAAATAACTGCATGTAAATAGCATAGACAGAAAATTAACTAAATAAAGATGCAATGTCAATACCAGAATATATTAGCTTTTATTAGATCTGTAAGTAAATGTTTTGAAGGTATGAAATATGCAGAATGCTAAACTGAACAGACAAAATTCTTAACAGAAATGCAAATGAAGAACATAACTTACATGCATATTGGGTAATACAAAATTATAATTCTCACCTCAGGATATGTTAACCTTAGAGCAAAATATGGGGGAATCCCAATTTCATTCACTGCTAAATAAGGATCCGGTGATATGACAGAGCGGCATGCAAAATTAACCCTCTTTCCCATCATTTTCTGGCGGAAGAGGCCTTCCTTCTTCTCCAACAACTGAATAATTCCATTACTTGCATCTCTTTGGCCTAGACCAATCAAGAAGTAATAGAAAATCATGTGTAACCATCAATAGCAAGAGAAATAAAAATATTTACATATTGACATGTTTATGAAGTAATCCACATTCAGCATAGCCTGGTACAAACTACCAAGGACTGCACCCTTCATTTCAGTCACATAATGTAGTCATGTTGGGTATTACCATATATTGTGCACATATTGTTCTTTGTCCTCTTTAAATATTCACGAGAAAAAGAAGAGAGTGCTCAACAGACATTTTATCACAAAGAAATTTATAAAATATATTACTCAACTACACCCAGGTCTGCATGTTACTACTAAAAAAAGAAAACAAAACAAAACCAGCATAAATTCTCACCAGAAGTGCTACTGTTAAAGAGCACATTTACAGATTGCTGAAGTTCCATCCACCTGGCTAAAACCATCGAGGGATCCTTCTTGTTTAGATGGGCATCCCCTAATCTTATGTTAGACTGCAGAATCTTACTCAACAAAACAGTATGAGCATGCTCCGATACCTACAAACACAATTGCCCAAGTCAATAAGGTGAATGTAGAATAAAAAAGATAGTCAAGTATTCACAAAACAATGAAAGGACTAAAAAGTAGTTATACTTTGAATGTCAGCAATTTACAAGCCTCATCCCACTAAATGAGATTAGCTACATTGAAAGGGTAAGTGTGTTCTTGTGATAAACCAAGAAAGAAACTGGATTTGCATTTCATCCTTATATCCTCCCTTCACATGACCTTTACATCCTGCTGGCTTCCTTTCCTAAGAATGGCCCGCATGAGTCATGATAGAATTTTCTAACAAAAAGCCTTCATATCCAATCTATATATATCTGCTAACAATTTCATAAGTACATTTTTCCTACATTTATATCCCACAACAGTTTCAAATTCAGAATACTTCCCTAAACCAATACCTTGCATTGACAAACTTTGGAAATATTCCACACTCCACAATAGAGGCAAGAACATGGAGTACAAACAAAGAAGATAGAAAAATAGTACAAATCGTTAACAGTCTTTATTTATTATTCACACTTACCATATCACCTCCTTTAGTGGGAGGGCGGAATTTGATTGGTGGAACAAAAATATTCTCAAGAAAGAACATTGAGTGCCCTGCTTTCTTTCCATATCCCTGACCTTGAATATCATTAATATAGGAACAGAGTCGAGCCTCATTTTTCCACAAAAGTTCTAACGTCATTTTAACCTGTAATTTGAATAGAATTAATATATGATTCTAAATTTTCCAACAGCATGTGAAACTTTTCAGTGTCCAGCTGACACTTTACATTGAGGTTAATTCAATATTTGGAAGAAACTAACTTGCGATGGTAACAAAGCACCAGAAAGTCGATTTTGCTCAGCAAGCTTGCAAGACAACTTGTGCCTTTTTGCATCACTTTTCTTGGTCCCAGCAGAGTTGATATCTTCTTCATATGTTGTATCCCTGTCATCGGTTATAGTCTCACTTGCCAAGATTGTATCATCAGAATTTATGACATTTGCTCTAGCATCAGCAGCTGACAGACCATCCTAGATACATTATCCAAAAACCCAAAATGGTGAAGGGTTTTGCAAGAATTAGTAAAGCATGTGGATTGTTGAAACACCCACAAGAATGAACCTGTGGAAATAACATACTGTCCTCCGGAAAGAAGAAAAAATAATAAAAAGTTGAAAATTCACCATTAAATTCTATGATTTTCTACTTCTCCTATTTAAAACTGCCAGCAACAAAAAAAAAATAGTGGGGGGAGCATGAAAGGTGCACACAGCACAATTGCAAACATGACGAATACTGTGCATAGAAAACAGAACAAATATGCATAGCAGCAAGCAGTCATTCAGAACTTGAAAAATAAACCATTATAAATTCAGAATGCATCTTTCTATCATAAGACTCGAGGATGTTAGAGCAAGCTGTTAGGGACTTGGGTATTATAGGGTGCCCAAAGTCCCACTACGGGTAGTATGGGATGCTTGACGTTGTATATAAGGAGAGTGATTCTTCCTCCTTATTAGCTAGCTTTTAAGGTGTGGTTCCCCACTTTCCTTAGATACTTAAGCAAGCTCAAAATTAAAAAGTATGGCCTAAATATGTTAAAAGACTAGAATATTAAAGCAAGCTCAAAATAAAAAGTAGCCCAAAATATTAAAGATTGTTTAAAAGAAATCAAGTGAACAGGAAACTGCAACCAAAACATACAAGGTGAAAAGAGAAATTGAGTCAAAAGAATGATAAATGCCTTCCACCAAAAAAAAAAAGAGATTAACAACCCATGTAGGCATTTACAATGTAGATATACAAAAGAAGAATGTGTGTGTGTGTGTGTGTGTGTGTGTGAGAGAGAGAGAGAGAGAGAGAGAGAGAGCTGTAAGAAACTCAAATCAAGCTCTGTAAATTACCAGTACTAGCATATACAAGATATAGCATTTAAATCTTTATGATACTTTAATATCAGAAAGCAATTTTAAGTGAAATTTAAGAATTTACCGTACGGAACCA
Organism: Arachis ipaensis; assembly: GCF_000816755.2. Classification (NCBI taxonomy): domain Eukaryota; kingdom Viridiplantae; phylum Streptophyta; class Magnoliopsida; order Fabales; family Fabaceae; genus Arachis; species Arachis ipaensis. The sequence continues at coordinate 76,142,496 of NC_029786.2, read as the reverse complement.
TCCAAAGGTTGGTTGGCTAATTTTAGGATTATTGGAACCACACTGTTGACATTTTTTAGAAGACTTCTTCAAAAACTTCTGTACAATAGAAATTGCCTCTTCGAACTGCAGCGAGGTCCAACTTTCTCCCTGCTGTTCAGAGCTACAAGACTGGCTTTTATCATCATCATCACTTTGATACATGGATTCATCTTTATTAATTGAATCCAATCTTTTTGCCCCAATGATATCCCCTTTCATAATAAGCTCCAACTGGGAACTACATTTTTCCACCTTGCAGCAACAGAAGACCATATGAATAGTGACCAACAAATGCTTAAAATCATGAGCTTATGGAGAATATATTTACCAGTTCTTTATTAGCCCTAAAATGACAGCAAGTGAAACAAGTTCTTTGTAGAATATTTCTAAGAAGACTGATCATCAAGGGGTTGTAGACAGGGGAAACAAGCTCTATACGACCAAAATGACCTGGACAAAGGTGATACAATTGACCACATGTTTTACAACTGCATCAAAGAAAAAGAGAGATCTCAATCATCCACCTCGAGAAAACTTCGTGCAATACCAATAAAATATCAAATTAAGATCTATTGATAACAGGAAATAATTTCTGCTTCAATTTGTCTCATCTCCACAGTCCACAGAGCTATATCAAAAGAACCAACTTGGCTGATTCAAAAGAGTAAGATATGAAATTTCCATCAAAATGTAAACCTGTTAGGTATCATTAACAAGAATACAAGTTTTGAAGAAGTCCTCTAAAGAAAACCAAAACTTTTCAAGAATAAAATAATTTCTTGTATGCAGACTGTAGCCGAAACAATTCAAAGGATAAAAGATAAAAAATAAATAAAAATAAACAAAGGATGAAACAAGAGAAACCAAAACTTTAAAAATATAATAATAAAATAAAATAAAACAAAAACTAATTAACCAAGAATGAAGCCTTCTCCAAAAAATAGGATTTGACAAGCATGGATGTCCAACAAAGCACCACCACTAAAACTTAAACCCAGCAAATCACTACTACTACTACTAAGCCCTCTCCAGAATAGGATTTGACAGGCATGGACGCCCAGGAAAGCACCACCACTAAACCCTAAACCCAGAAAAGCACCTAGCACCTAGTAGTAGTAGTAGTAGTAGTAGCAATAATAATAATCCATCTATACCAATATATAAAGGGTAATGGAGTACTTAGGTTGGTGTACTTGGATTGTTCTCTTTGATCTCTCACTCATATTTTCATGTCTTTCTCTTACTAAATGAAAAAAAGGAATTTTTCTTCGTATGTAGGATTTAAACCATGAAATTAAAGACCTTGTCATATTGGCTAACCTCAGGGTGATTACCATTTATTTAACACATTAACAATGACATAAATAAAAATAAAGAGCAGATTAATAGTCACTTCACTTCCCCCTAGTAGTAGTAGTAGTAATAATAATAATAATAATAATAATAATAATCAGAATATGCTTTATTAAAAAAAAAAAAAAAACATACGGCAATTTCTCTTCGGATGGACCCAAAGCTGGATCATATAAACCACCAGGAGCGGGGACACCGATAGTATCAAGCAAGTTAGCGTTTGTAATCTTGACGCGGCTGTTCTTCTTCACCTCTTCATCCGTGTAGAAACTGAACACAACCTCATCAACAGAATTCGAAGCACCCTTAAAAATAACATAGGTTAAGATTTTTAAGTGACTGTGACAAAAGTAGATAGAAAGAAAGAAGAGGTTGTGGAGTACCTCGATCGAGAGAACCATGGCTTGCCTTTTGTCGTTGCGTTAAGTGAAGAGAGAGACCAAGAGTGGAAGAGTTACGAAGGAGGTGGGAGTGAAAGTGAAACGACGACGTTTAAGTGAGAGGAATTAGTAGCAGTGTTGAAAAGAAGGAAGGGAGGGAGGCGCTGGGAAGCAGAACCTAAACAGAAAGAAGGCGGTAAAACGGAGAGCTTAAGTATGGTTAGGACTTAGGGTTCGGGTTCCGAATGGAGCAACCGAATACCCGACCCAAACTTATTTCAATGTTCTGTTCAACCGAGCACTTTAATCTATTGGTCCGAAAACTGGTCTAATTATAATAGGAAAAAAAATTACTCTCTAACTTACTATTACCAAGATTTAATTAATAATTATTAAAACAAATTAATTTTTAATAAAAAATAAATTATATTAATATTAAAAGATAAAGTTGAGGTATAAGCATAAAACTAATAGAGCATACAAAATAGGAGTACGGTTTAATCTAGCTTTGAAAATAAAAGGTACTATTCAAAATGGTTTTTAAAGGTTAAAAAAGAGAGAATTATATTGAATAAAAATAGTAGAATACACATGAATCTTCATATTGAATATAAATACAAATACAAATATAAATATAAATAAATTTTTATTTTTTTG
>NC_029786.2:76132244-76140069 GCF_000816755.2 Arachis ipaensis | reverse complement strand
AGTTAATATAACAAAAAAAAATTAGAGCTCAAATTTCACATCATTTAATATTCAAATCTAACTTATAAAAATAAAATACTAAGAATTTTCGAGCACATAAAAACAAAATTTTAAAGAGCTCTTTTATTTTTGAATAGAAGAAAGATAATGGAAAAATCAATGAAAAAAAGTTAACAGTAACAGGTGTAAACCCCACTAAAATCGGTAAACTATTAGTTAATAAATTGAATTTTAATTAGAAAAGCTAAAAATGCAAAACTAATATCAAAATAGGATAGAGCTCGTCGAAACGAGAATTTTGATAACAATTTTAAAAATTTGGCCCAAAACGGATCGAAAAAGCCGAACCGGTTGAACCGGGGTCCAAACCGGACCCGTGGGTCTAACCGGACCCAAACACTTAAATGAAACAGCAGCTTCTTCTTCCTCATAAGCTGCTGCGACGCCATAACAGCAAGGGGGGGGAGAGGAGATTCCCAAACCTTCACCATTCCTTCCAACTACCATAACTTCCTCATTTGAGCTCTGATCTTATCGCCGCACCGTTCGCGGCCGCACGTCCAGCGCGTCGAGCTCTACCTTTCTATCCGAACAATTTTACTGGTAAGCCTCCTATTAGGTTTAGAATCTCTACCCCTCTTTCTTTGGTAAACTTGAAAACCTATGGTGAATCTTGTCCAATTTTTGTGTTCTAGGTTCAAGTTAGCTTCCGGAACTTGTGGGCTCTAGCTATTGAGCATATGGGTATGGTAAGAACACCCTAACCCTAGCTCAATCTTTTATTTGTAATAGAAAACTGAATTGGAACATATATATATGTATTAGGTGTAGTTTAAGTGGGTGTTTATGCATTGGAATTTAATTGGGATTACTTGGAGGTTTGTTGGTGACCAAGGCTTGTTTTGAGGTTGTTTGATTGAGCTTGGAGGGGCTGTAATTTTGAGTTGTGAGGCTGCCTTGGGTGAACTAAGTGATCAGCCAAGGTATGGTTTAAGTTTCACACGTTTGATATTTACAGTGTTGTGAAAACTTAGGTTAGAGGAACCATAGGATAAATTGAATTGTTAATTGCATTTAATGAGTAGTTTGTAATGTTGTTGGAGTAAATTGTTGATGAACATAGATTGGAATTATGGGGTATTGAAGTTATTAATTTCATGCTTTTGGACTTGCTTATAATGGGTTGTATTGATGTTGATATTGATGAATTATGGTTGGTGATCGTTAATAAATGGTTGTTATGTCAAGTTGATGGATTAACATGTATGAAGATTTGATTTATGTTAATGGCATTTAATTGGTATATGTTGATGGAAGGTTGATAAATATATGATGAGAATTGGTATAGGTGAAGAATTGATGTGAACAAAGGCAAGGTTATTGATGTATGGGGTAAAAGTGAATAATTTTTTATGATCAAGGTTGGTTGAGTTGATTAAAGCTTATATTGGTAATGATTGTTGATGAATTGAGTTGATATGGTTTTACAATGCAAGTTTTAAATGGTAAGAAACTTAAGTTGGAGAAAAAGAGGTTTTGTTGAAAGTGGTTAAAACCAAATTTTGATTAACTTTGGACGTCCATAATATTCTCCTCAAATTTTGGATTGGGTTGTAGTTTGTTACAAATAAAAGATAGTTTCAAGAGCTTTTGATTGATATCAACTTTATGAAAACTGAATTTTGTGGAGAAAGTTATGGACGTTGCAAGTTTAGTGTTTAAATCTGAGTTCAGGGTGACCAAATCGGTTTTGAATATTTTTAAACCAATTTTTCACTTCTAAACCTCCATTTTCTTCCCTTTAAGGCTTAAAGTATGGTTCTAGGTCCAATAGATAAAAGAAGTTAGGAAAACAATATAACTTGAAAGTGAAGAAAGTTGTAAATAGTGGCTTTTATGAAGAAAATAAGGATGTTAATGAAGTTTAATGTTAAGGTTTGATACTTGATGATGTATTGATGATAATTGCCATGGCTTATGAATAATGATATTTGAGATACGAGTTTTCCTGGGTAAGAGCCGTGGCTCGCCTATAACACCCTAACTATCAAAATGTCACGCTTCCGGCTACGCCACTCTGATAGCTCGAGTATTACCACGACTCTTATAATATTTAACACTAAAATATGAGCCTGCTTAAAACTTAAAACCGCAAAACCTTTCGATAACTCTTTTCGTGAAAACATAAACATACATGTACATACAAATCAGATACAACCTTAAGCTATATATATACATAACACTAGTTTACAAATATACATATCATAATTTCCTATCCCTCTTACAGACTTAATAAAGATAAAGGCGAGGGAAAAACAATAGCTACGGCAATACAAAAAAACCGAGTAAACAGAAAATAAACATAACTCTCCTGAAGCTTCATCTTCCATATCCTGAAAAGGAATAACCTGTAGGGGAGTGAGAACGTCGTCCTCGCTTGTTCTCACCATAGAATTACAAAAATTGCTATAACAAGATACGTAAAGATAAAATCATTCTTAGAGTTCAGTGATCATTGCTCGTCTTATGAGTCTTTCCAAAAACCATAGGTTCACATTCGAAATCCAGAAAATTTCTTTTTGAAGACTTTCTAAGTTTCTCAAATATTCTAAAACAAAACCTTTTTCCTTTCTTAAAGAAAATGTCTGAAAAGTTTTTCCTAGGCCGCAACCATGAAAGCAGTTACCTACGCGGTATAAATGATCATCCCGTTCCAAGCATAGGTTCATTAAGTCTATGCTGAACCAATCAGTTACTTTATACAGAACTAGGACTCAATATACCAATCACGGCCTCAAGCCCATCCAATCCAACACGGCCCCCAGCCCAAACAACTCAAACATCAACCAATTCATCACAAGTCAACCAATCAAACACAATCACAAATAATGTAGTTCAAACACAATCAAGAGCAATTACAACAAGTATAACAGTTAACATAAGTATTCACATAAGCAAACCAAATACAATATGCACACCCAAACAATATCACATAAATGCAAATGATGAATGCCTGTCCTACTAGCTGTGATATCACATTGTCGGTTCAATTGCCAACCCGACACATTCCCATGGGAATGTTGCCCTTCGGTCACGTATAAATGGGAACCCTCTGGGATAACGTGCCCGCCACACGGTCCAAGATGTCAGTGCCTGCACACTCTTGTGATCCGAAAGGATGTGAGCGGGATACTTTGCCTCCGACCTCACATATACACGTAAGTGGGATTAACCACCGTCCTTACGCGGGCGCCACAACCTCGACAAGCGGGATTAGCCACCGTCCTTGCCAGGCGCAAGCGACTTATCAACAATCTCGTCAATTATCAAATCTCTCAGCATAAGCGGGACGAACCCGGCCCTTACGCCTACCAAACAATAACTCATCAATCTTGATGATATCCACAATCAATCAGGCTCAATACCTTATTTCAAAATCATTCTTGGCCCATTTACTTTTAAATAACAAACGTAGTCAAATCACAGCTAGCCAAGAATCACTTTTCAAAACGGAGCCACTTTCCACATCTTTCCAACACTTCCAAAAATCTCAAAACCATGCCAAGTTCAAAATCTCTTTGAAAGACTCAATCATTCATTTCTAAATCAAGATTTGGTCGTAAGATTCCTTAGCAGAGTCCCAAGACTTCAGGAGAGAATAACCTAACTCATTTCTTAAATTTTAAAATAACAATTCCAATCAAAATCTCAGATTTTCTAGAAATTTCGGCAGCATCTCCCCTAAAACTTGGACTTTGCCACCCTTTTCGGGTCCCAACAAAACCAATCATCAACTCTTTCTAACAGGTTCAAGACCAAATCAGTTTTCAATAAAACAAAACTCAACTTTTAATTTATCAAAAATCATTCAAATCAACCAATCCAGAAATCTCCAATTTATCAAAATCATACATTGTTACAATCAAACAGGCAACCATATTCATTCAAGATAAAACCAGACAATTCATAAGACTCACATAACCACCAAAATTACATTTTGTACAACATATCTATTTATAACAATTTCTAATTTAAATAAAACTAGTTTGTACAAAAGCCCCTACCTCAAAACGCATAACCATAACCCAAACGCGTCACAGAGTCCTTTTCGCCTCAACCCGAAATCAACAACCAAAACCTCGGCTCCAAGTCACTTTCGCAGTAGCCATAGCAATTCTAATCGCAACACATAACAACCAAAACTCAATCTTATAGCAATTAACGTCACAAACCTCAGCGTATGATAACAGAACAGTAACCAGAGGGCTTTTCAAATCGAAGACGCTTACCGAACGAAGAAGGAACGGCTGAACCGATACAGCGACGGTCTCTGAACCGGTTTGGCGGCAGCCCGGCAGCAGCTCCGCCAATAACTCTCGAGTGACGGCGGCTGCCCGAATTTCTGATAATAGCAGCTGTACAACCACGCAGTATCAACAATCTTCCCGGGATTTCAAAAGGACAGAAATCTCAATTAAAATCCTTACCGGTAGAATTCTCCGGCGACGCAGCAGGGGCATTTTCCGGCGGCAGAAGCTAACTGGCGTAACCCCATGAGCAACGGCAGGGCTCCCAATAGCAGCTGGGCACGGCGGCAGGGACAGCTCCGCGACGGTCTGGCGGGCTCTCTTTCTCATCGCGACAACACCGGCGACGTTGGCGGCGTGCAGGCCGGCGCTGGGCGGCGTGACTCTTCCCCTCCCTTGCGGTCCTCTCCCTCGTCTCCGATCTCTTCTGCGGTGGCACAGAGGCGGTGGCATGGCTGGGACTGGGTGCGGCTCTACCAAACTCGTGTCTTCTCCCTCAGAGTCATCCGTGGCTCGCCCCCAAACGGCGACAGGCAGATCGACGAGGAGGCCCGGCGGCGTGACACTGATGGAATGAGCTCGACGGCGAGGACACGGTGCGGCGGCACGACGTGGTGAGGGCGACGCGACTGCACGCCGTTAGATGCGGCCCCCTTCCCTTCCGATTCCGATCTCCCTCTTCTTGGATCCCTTCGCTTGCTTTTCTTTGTCTCTTCTCAAGAGCAGTGGGTGTGTGTGTGTTCATCACAAGGCTGCGCAGCAAAGAGGATGAAGGAGAGGCTGTTGGCTACGCAGCATGAAGAGAAGGATGGCGGCTGCTGCTGCATAGTTAGGGAGCTGGGCGGCGGCGGTAGTGAGGCCAGCCACCATCGCCCCTCCTCTCTTCCCCACTCCTTCTCCGTTTTTGCTACTGTCGCTGTGTATTGGTTTGAGGAAAAAGGGGGAGCATTTGTGTTGCTGCCGCTGGGTTGGGGGAGAAGGTAACCGGGTCACGGGTTAGGGTTTCAGGGTTAGGGTTTCATTTTCAAAAATTAGGGTTAGGGGCATTTCGGTAATCTCAAATAAAATTGGGAATAATGTAGTAATTGAAACCCAATTTAAATCCACACTAATGATATATAGAAAATACTATTTGCTCATCAATTTCACAAATTATTTTCAATAAAATGCCCAAATCAAAATAATTAGAAATAATATAATTAAACCCTTTATTTTTCTAAAGTAGCAGTATTAATATTTAAAATATTACTTATCTAATCCAAATCATATGAAATCCTTATTATTTCATAATTATCAGCCTTATACCTTAAATATAGAAAATAATCCAATAATTATAAAATTGGATAATAATCATAACTTATCTCAAGTTCAATAAATCAAAACTTGCCTTAATTATCTTTAATAAAATAATTTCTGAAATTAAGGCTGTAAATAACTATATGATTTGAGGCTTGATCATAAAAAGACTTTTCAAAGGTTCTGGGTCTTACATCGCCACCACGTGTTCCAAGTTGAATCTCGATACTCTGTTGACCCTACATCGTAAGGGTGACCAGGCACGTATAAATTCCCGGGTATGGATAGCCCCCATTAAGTGATTATATGATGATTGAATGTGAACTCTATGCATAGACTCTTGGGGATGCGCGACGGGGGACAGTCTAAGGTTTTCAGACTTGTCGGGTTGGCTGGATAACCGACAAATGGGCTCCATCAGCCATAGGACAGGCATGCATCATATGCATTTGTTTGTTTTGATTGCTATACATTTCCTGGGTATGCCTAATTGATATATATCACTTGCTATCTGTTATACTTGCTATTTGTATTATCTGCTCATTACTTATGCGTGAACTTGTTTGGTTGCTTGTTTCTGTTGCATTATGAATGATAGAGGGATGGAGGAAACGGAAAAATGGTTTGGTGTTAGGTGAAGATTGAACTTGAGTAAGTTAGGTAGACTTAGAATACCTACCCCTGTTTATGGCTTCTGTTTAGTAATTAAGTTGGATAATTGAATATTAGAGTCCTAGGATTGCCCATGGCATTCTCAGGACCGTATTTATTATACGCGTGGCACTTTTACCATGCTGAGAACCTCTGGTTCTCATTCCATATTGTATTGTTATTTTTCAGATGCAGGTCGAAAGGCTCCTCGCTAGACGTCTGGATCCTGGGAAGCGAAGTAGTCCTTGGGCGTATTTTTAGTTTTCTATTTGTATATATGTGTATATGTACTTAGCTTACTCTCCAAGTAACTTGTGTATGCTACTCCTCTTAGAGGTTGAGGGAGAGGGAGAGATAGAAGTTTACTTGGGTATTTTGGTATATTTTGGATACTTATGTATGTTTATATGTGTGTGTGTATATATATATATATATCCTCCAGCTAGTCTTAGCTTCGCAGGCTGAGTCAGGGGCTAGTTATGCTGTTACCTTGGCTTTCCTTCATTCTTCTGCTTATCTTTACCATGTTCCTATTAGGTTTCTTAGCATGCAAGTAATCCTATTTCTTGAGCGTTGCGTCTTTTATTTTGCGATTTTTGTTTACCTGTTTTGTTTCAAGGTTCCTAGTATATTATTTCTTTTAGTATTATATGTATATCTTTACTGTTTAGAGGTCTGTAATACCACACTACCTCTGTTCTACGACTTAAGCGTAAAACACTGTGTAGTAGGGTGTTACAATAGGCAAGTAAGCAACTAGTAGACGACGAATTGTCAATGTAAGTAGAGATGATTTTAGAACTCAAATTTGACACCATATTAAAATCCAATTAACAAAAAGTCAGAATTTTTTATCCAAATAGCAAAAGAAAGCTTGAAAGATATCTTTTTGAACTTTTTTTTAATATTAGAGTGGCAATGGTGTTTTTTTGAAATGTGAATTTTTGGGATGTTATTCTCAAATGTGAAATCGTTTAATTAGAAAAGTAGATTTCGAACCATCTGATTTGTTAGAGGTACAAAAATCGGACGGTTCGATTTGTAGAGGTATAGAACGAAATCGGACCGTCCGATTTGTGTTAAAAAAAATTAAAAATTTGAGGTGACCCTCTGATTTGTATACTTTTCACAATTTTAAAAAACACTAAAAATTACAACATTAAAGTATATCACTCATCTTACTTTCATGTAAAAAAAAAAACTAATCTTTTTACCTTTGAATGAAAGGGAAAGAAAAAAAATCCATAAAAAGAATGGAAGAGAGCTATTGAAGCTAGAAGAACCATTGGAAGAACCACCGGAAAAAAAAAGTGGACAAAGAATTGGATGAGCTTGCTTTATGTTTTTCATAATACGTGAGTAAGGATTTAGTTTTCGTGCGTGAAATATAAAGAGAGAAGTGAAGGATGGAACTCAGTAAATCACATAATCCTCAATTAAAAATACCGTGTTTTAGATTAAAAATATTTTTATTTTTAATTGAAAAAGCTAAAAATAAAAATATTATTTTCAATTTTATATTCTTTTTAAATATATTTTCGCTATAAATAATGTTAAAATGCTCAACCAAA
>NC_029786.2:76119069-76132171 GCF_000816755.2 Arachis ipaensis | reverse complement strand
AGTTAATTAGTATAAAAATAAATTGGTTCAGTTGTATTAATTAAAATAACTAAATTCTAATAAAATAATTGATAAAATCTATTTTTATCTTTAATATTTTAAAAATTTTTTAAAAATATTCTAAACATCTAATTGATTTTAATTTTGTCTTTGATGTTTTTGACAAGTTTTAATTTTATTATTATAGTTAATTTTTTAATATTCAATAATTAGTACTTTTTGTTCCGTTTTATCCTTAAAATTATTCTTCATCATCACCTATGTTCCAAAACCTTTCCTTTCACTCTTCCAATCCTTCTTTCTTCTTTCCAAACCCCACACCCATACTCATCAATCATCATACACAACAACAAAGTACCAGGCCATCATCATCTCCTCCTCTGCCTTTCTTCATCCACCATGCATTGTCATCGTATCTATCTCCTCCATCATTTGCTGCCCTTGCAATCTCCTCAGCCTTTTTCATCTCTTGATTCATCATTATCCACCCTTTCATCTACCCCATCAGCCATTCTTTATGCTAATTTTTTTTTCTTCATCATTCGTCACTACGACAACCTCCTCCATTATTTTGCATGTTGTTGTTGATTTTTTCACCATCCACATCTGATTTTATTTTCATTGTTAAATCTATTGTTAAAATCAGTGTGAATTATTGTTGGTATTTTTGTTATTGTTATTGGTGAGAGATTGTTTTTAGAGCGGGATGAGTTTTTGGAGGGATAGTGATGACTAAAGAGTGATAGCAGAGGGGTGGTGGCGGCAAAATGGATAGGGTGGTAACCTGGTAGGTTAGGTTTTAGAGATGGAGTGAAAGGGTTTATGGTGTTGCAGCAAGGGTGGGGGTGCGGATAATGGTTCAAGCGGGGTGGGACTGGGAATATAGTGGATGTTGGGAAATACTGAAGTTCAAACAAGAACTTATCTAACAGCAGAAGCACTAAAAATATTTTTTTTTACAACCTGTACAATTAAATAGGTAACTTCAAAAATATTTCAAGCAGCAAATATAATGATAAAAATTAAATAATTAAATAATAGAATTTTTATTATGAAAAAACTCTCAAAAGAGAGACAAAAAAACTCACAAAATCTAATTCAGTAAAATCTTTCACTATCAAAATAACGAGTACACAATTAGTCTTCTTAGTAACACTAGAATATTCTCAATAATCAACAAAATACATCATCAAAACTGAAGGAATTAACATAAACCCTCTACAAAGTAGGTATGTCAAATTAGATAAAAACGAAAACAATACAACTAGCAAGTTATATCTTAATGTTCATCTCCACAACAGAAGCAACATACTAAAATTTTATAAGAAATAGAGCAACTTTACCAATTCAATAAGAGCACATTAGAATTGCTATTTTTTTCTTTTTCTTCTTTTTTTCGTCAATCTCTTTTCCTCTCCTCAGTTTCTGTTTTTCTTTTCTTTCTTTTTGATCGCACACTCCTACTCCCTTTCTTTTTCCTAGTTTCTGTTTTTCTTTTCTTTCTTTTTGATCGCACACTCCTACTCCCTTTCTTTTTCCTTCGCGTGGCTATAAGCCACTTCTCTTTCTTGAGTTGGAGACCCATTTGAGTTGAAAACCTACCAAACAGTGGAATAGTATAAGATATGAGGAGTTTGAAGGGGTAATATGAGATAATGGTAGTGACAGTGGCAACGACAATAATGGTGGTGGGTGATGATAGTGACAGTGGATGATATGGTTAGGATTGGTGGTGATGAAGAGAGATAGTGATGGTGAATTGGTGATACCGCAATGATGATGATAGATGGTTATGAGGAATTGATATTGAGATTTAGGAACAAAATGAAAAAAAAATTGAATAATGGTCGACCAAATTTTTTTAATAATAGTAGAACTAAAATTTATATGAAATATTAAGAATTAAATTTTATGTTTTTTGGCAACAAATATACAGAGGTGTCTTAATACTGGTGTTTAAATTGATATATTTATTATTTTGTTTTAAAAGGTCTAAGTGATCAAATAGTTTATAAAAAAAATTGGATGAAAAATTTGGTTATGAATTTATTATTGGTGTTTTAGTTAGAAATGGGTGTAGTGAGTGTATTTACAAATTGATAGACGTGTCAGATGGAAGTTCCAACACGTAGGGGGCATGTTGCATGCAGCACGTGGGGGGCGTGATTGCCACATGGCAAAGTCTGGTTGCTTGGGACTGCAGCACGTGGGGGAGCGTGCTGAGTCAGCATGTGGGGACGTGTTACACGTGGCTTTCTCTCATTGGTTGATGAAGCAACATGTGGAGGGCGTGCAGAGTCAGCACGTAGGGGGCGTGTTGCCACGTGTCTCAGTCTGGTTGGCTGGTGATACAACACGTGGGGGCGTGCTAAGTACTCCCTCTATATAAGGCAAAACTCGATACCATTTTCATTGTGAAGAAGAGTATTTTTTGAGTTTTCTTTGATTATGTTGGTAGTGTAATGGAGGGTACTGTAAACTTGGTAGTGTATTGTAACGGTGAGATTATACGGAATACTCATGAGGGAGTGAGATTTGTGTGTCAGAATCTGTTTTTGTTTGTGGTTCCATGCACCATGACATTCATGGAGCTTCAGAACGGTCTCTGTCAAAGCATGGAGAATGGTATGTTGAGGAGAGTGAGCAGTATTTTGTACTAGAATCCGGTTATAGTTTTTCGTGGTCTAATATAGTTTGATATTATGCTGATCATTGACGAAGCGAGTATGCAAAATATGTTCTAAATTCATCGACAGAATCAGATGCGACAACCACAGATTGAGTTGTATGTTGAGTTTGAAAACGTAGAGGCAGATGAGATTCAAAATGATTTAGATATAGAGGATGATAGAGCTGCAGTGTACGAAGGAATGAATAGTGACAGCGAAGAGGACTTCGAAACCACTTATGAAGCCGGCGACGAAGACGAGGACGGTGATGTGGGAGTTGAGGTAGCAGCGGAGAATGTAGTGGTTCATCCCTCAGTTAGTCAACCGATGAATGTTCCATCTTTTAAGCGTAAATTGGATCTTGACGCCGTGTATGCACCGGAATTTTCGGAATATGAAAACATAGGTTCATGATGAGTGAATAATACGTCTTTGTTAATTTATATTTTTGGATTGATCAATGAATGATAATTTCTGCTTTCTGTAGGTGTTGCTGATCCTGAGGACGGAGAGTTCAGGATTGGAACGGAATATAATTCTAGAAAGTCGGTCATCGCAGTAATTAGAAGTTACACTATCTCTAGAGGAGTCAACTACAATGTGTATGAGTCTGAGCGATAGACGTTCTATGCAAAATGTAAGACGTGTGAGCATGGTGCAATTGACTTATCCGAGCCAGCTTGATATAGAAAAAGGGTTGTTGGGAGATACGCAGATACAACGGTAGGCACACGTGCACAATGAGAACGATTTCACATGATCATTCCAAGTTGGACTCGGATACAGTTGCTAATGCTATAAGGCCATTGGTCGAGAACGACCCGTCCGTCAAGGTGAAATCTATAATTACGGAAGTCCAGTCAAGGTTCAATTATACCATCAGTTATCGAAAGGCTTGGTTGACAAAGCAGAAGTCCATAGCCAAAGTTTTTGGTGGTTGGGAGGATTCTTACTAAGCTTTGCCATGGTGGATCTCAGTCATGGTTCATAAGATGTCTGGTTCAATTGTCCAAATAGAAACATGACCCCTATATAACGGGAGTGAGGAGGCGGAGGGGGTCAGAATACTCCACCGCATTTTTTGGAGTTTCAATCAATGCATTAGAGCATTCAAGCATTGCAAGTCTTTAGTTCAGGTTGACGGCACACACCTATACGAAAAATACAAAGGTACACTTCTGGTTGCTATTGTACAAGATGAGAACTAGAACATTGTGCCCTTGGTGGAGGGGGGAGACAATTGATGCGTGGCACTTCTTTCTTAGGAATCTATGAATGCATGTTGTTAAAAGAGACGGTGTGGGTATGATCTCATACTAACATGAGTCAATTCGGGCAGTAGTAAATCTTTCCGAAGGTGACTGGTAACCTCTAAGAGCATAGTAGATATTTTGCATGAGGCACATCAGTAGCAACTTCTTAAGGGCATTCAAAGTCCCGCACTTACAAAAACTTTTTGTCAACATAGGGTATTCAAGGACGGTGGAGGAGTACAACATCAACTATAAGAGGTTGGAAGAGCGAGGCGAGGCATATGTCCGGTGGTGCGATGCCATTGGACTTACACATTGGGTATTGGCATTTGACAAGGGACATCGATGGGGCCATATGATGACGAACCTTGTCGAATGCATTAATTCAGTGCTAAAGAGTGCCCGAAACCTACCTGTGTTGGCGCTCATCCGAGCAACATATTATTGGTTAAATGAACTTTTTATGTGGAAGAGTGCCGAGACTCATAAATGCAAGCATGCTGGATTTACTTACTCTGTATTTACACAATAGCAGATAGAAGTAAATATGCAACATGCTGGGAATATAGTTGTGCACCAGTTTGATAGAGGAAATGAGGTGTTTAAGGTGCGCGAAATGACTAGCGAAAAGGTGTTGGTAGTTGATCTTGCGCGACGGACGTGTGACTGTGGGCACTTTCTAGCTACCACAGGGGGTGGCTGTGCATACCCAAACTGACGCATCACTCGGTTTACAGGGTGTCATTCGACACACTCGAATGACAATAACGGAGAAACCGAGTCACATACCTCAAGGTGTCCATGTAACTCGTCGGGTATGATCAATCTTTCGTACAGCTGCCACACAAACTGGCCCATATTATTAGAAAATTAGAACCCTATATTAATGTTTCGATACGGGAATGACACGAACCCTAAATATTTATCTCGTCCATGTAGTTTATTTCCTGCCTAAAAGTCACTGTGGTCTTCGATAACCACGCTGTGGTCCGTTCGGAATGACTCCACCTGAAACATAGTTCATTAAAAAAATTAAAAATGGTTACCGTCAATCAAATATGCTGGTTCAATATAATGCAGGACTAAAATAGGAACTGTTATCTCATGGCAACTGGTATCTCAGCCGGTGGAAGGGACCATTTCAGTACAGGCGCAATACACGGCAGTCGCTCCCATGCCCAAACAAACAACAGATTAATAGGGACATATATCTCCTTAGTATCATACCGTGATGCACGGCATAATGCCCTACAAAGATGCGTGAGACATGCTATATGGATCCGCTCAAAATCGCAAAGCAATAGTAGATACTTCGCATGGGCATATGCGGTTGACTTATCCGTGAATAGGGTCAAACCCAACAAACAGAAAATCTGACATCTGACATATCTCTTAATAAACTCCTCACTGTCCAATGACTCTCTGTCTCTAATACGATGAACCCAACCCAACTTTTATATAAGATTTCGAAGAACTACTGACAACTGGTTTGCAATTGAATATCGCGATACTCTGGCTCTGTTGGAAGTCGCTACTACTATCTGTCCAGCCACTCACAGGCTCTCCATCAATGGGTAGGCCAAATATATGAGCGACATCTTCCAGTGTCACAGTAACCTCACCCACCAACAATACAAATGTATAAGTTTCCGGTCTCCATCTTTCCACCAGAGCAGTTAATAAGGGGTAAAATCCTCTTATCACCCCAATCTTAGAAACGTGGTAGAATCCCGTTGAGCGTAAGTAATTTTTTACCATTGGATTCCACGTCTGCAACAGATCCAATTACAAATCATCAAATTCCTGTTAGGCTGGTTCAACAAAAATATATTTATTAGTTTAAATAAATAATAATTATTATAAATAAATATTTATTTATAATACAAATTGACATCAATATAAAAACATTTTCTTAATCAAGAAAATCTCTCTCTTCTCCACTACTCCACTACGCTGTTCTCTCTCCCCTCCATTCTCTCTTTTCTTCTTCATTATGAAAAAGAAGGTTGCTACTAGAAGAGGCACTGGCACCTATATACCTCCTTGCAACCCCTCCTCATTCAAAGCAATCTCAATCACACACTCACATACACATTCATTCTCACTCATCTTCATCTCAGTCACCTTAACAGACGGAATCCATGGCAATAAAGACCATTCATCCTAGGGCTTCCTCAACACAGAAGGAGGCCGAGTTATCTCGGGCTAATAAGGGAGGAAAAGGAAAGGGTCCCATGCATGAAGAAGATCATCCACCATCTCCACCTCCTCGCTCTACCCCTCATCCTTCAGGACGATTTGCCCCTTCTAGCCATCCCTCCAAGGCCTCTAGAAGGCCATTTCTCAAACCTTCCAGGGGACCTCCTAACATTGATTCTCTTGACTACAAAACCAAATTGGTAAACCTTCTCATTCTCATTATGATTCTCTCTGCTTTTCTTCCTGTATGGATTATGAGTTTCACAAACAAGTACTGTCAAAACGTTCTCTATGATCTACTTTAGTTGTTGACCTTAAGGCTCTGACTGAAAAAGGAATTGATTTTAAAGTTAACTTTGATCTTTTGAAATGGAAAAACATCTTCAATATTCGAAAACCAGTATATCCGAATTTGGTCAGAGAATTTTATACCAACTTGCTTTTTCATGAGGGAGAAATCCACTCTTATGTCAAGGGTTGTCAAATTGTTGTGAATAAGGAAATCATTAGTGATGTACTTGGTTATGAAGACATCGGAGTGAGAGCCTACATGTCTGGAAAATGAGATGACCATCTAGGTATCTCTCATTAGGATGCCTTGGCTAGCATTTATGAAAATTTTTCACTTATGGATGGTATGATTTCCACCCATAAGGCTCTAGGTCCTGTTAGAGCCCAACTCTACCGAATCATCACTCATATTATTCTTCTCCAAAGTGGATCATACCAGCGAGTTACCATCTGTGATATTTTGGTGCTGTATGCCACTCTGAATCTTGCTCATATTTCATTTGCTTACCTCATGATTCGTCACATGCTAGACTGTGTTAGAAGTGAGAAAAATATTTCTCTACCTTATGAAATATTTCTGACTTGCATATTTGAATCTTTTTCAATTGATCTAAGTAATGAGTCTGTCGAAAACAAAGTTTCATCTCTAAAGGGCGGTGGTGCAATGAAACAAGCCAAAGGAAAGTACACCAAGACCACTAAGGATCAAGTTTTGGATGAAAGTGAAGATGAAAGCCTTTCCTCACCTTCAGTGGCTGGTACTTCTGATTCCCACAAGTACTTGATTACTGGGGTTGTCAAAGATGTCCTCCAAGAGTTTGTGTCTATGACCAAACAGATGGTCTAATCAAGCAAACAAATTCGAAAGATTACAATTCAAACTGAAAAATCTTTGATGAAATCCCATGACCGAATTAAGGTACTTTTAAAGCACCTTGATTCACTTGATGAGGATCAGGTAATGTCCGAGAAAGAGGAAGACATCTTGGAGACTGAAGAAGAGGAATCTGATGCTTAGTCTTGTCCCCTGTTGCCCTTGGAAGTTTGATACTTAGTTGTTTCTGAATTCTGAACTCTATTTTGATGGCACTGTGTTTCTTGGTACTTTGGATACTGCTTTAAATACTACTTTATGGATGACTGTAATAGGATTATCTCATTAACTTTGTTAGTAATAGCTTGTTTAACTTGCTGTTTTGGATTGTTTAGAGACATTCTTTCTGCAGGTTTCCTCCTTGATAACAAAAGAGGGAGAAAATAAGCTAAAAAATGGGCTATTGCTAAAAATAGCTACCTCTATTTTAAATTTTTGAACATGAGAAAAGAAACAAAGAAAAATGAATTAAAAATGGGTTACTAAAAATATTTGCCTCTACTTTGAATTTGTGAAACTCATGTTTTTGTTTGATGGAAAGTTTTTATCTCATGACTGCCTATGTTCTATTTTGAATGGCTGCCTCTGTTTTGGAAAGATGAGAAATCACATTTAAATGCTTTTGTCTTGTTCTTTGATATCTAAATTCTAAGAATATTAGCTTTAATCTGTGATTACTCTGTGTTTGATAAGGCTGATTAATGATCTTGTGAAAAACCTTGCAAAAACTAAACAGGATGTGGTGTTTTAGAATTGTTTGCAAATATATTGGTTACTTGGAATTGTTTCCACAGGTTGTTAAAAGCAAACATTTAAAAAGATCTTAGTGATCAAAGAAAAGGGGGAGTTTCATATTAAATAAATCATCAAAGGGAAGTTTCTTACCCTCAACTTCTCTCAATTCATTCTTTAATAATGTTTTTCATTAAGGGAGAAATTTTTGAATTTGGAAAACTAAAACTTAATTAAAGTGATGACCAAACATTATTGACTTATTATCAAATTGGTTATATGATTGTTTTTGTGTAATGTGCAGAAATTAATTTTCTTTTTTTATTCTCTTTTATACTGTGGCCAATCCTGAAGTTGGTTCTATACATGTGACCAGCTATCAGGAAAAGAATCGCAATAGCTAAATGATGGTGCACAATATCAGTCAGCCATAAGCTTTGCGTTTGTAGTACGTGTGTCGCCCAGGGCATAAGGGGCATGATGACTTGACGTCATCCTCACCTTCCTCCGGCTTATCACTACAATAGAAAAGAGAATAAAAAATAAGAGGGATATTCAATTTATATAAAACAGTTTCCCTTTTCTTTTTTAACCATATTTGCTTCTCCTGATGGTTGCTCAAGTAACAAAAATGTTGTATTTTCTGGTACCTCATTATGGATTGTATTAGTTTTTTTAGTGGGTATTCTTAATTCTATCATCTTTTGAAGCTATATCCCGATTCAAGATAAATTCATGAGGAAGTGGAATCTCCTTTGGATCTACTCCAGCATTTAAAAATTGGTTTCTTTCATAACAATTTCTATTAGAAATGAATTTTCTAGCATTTGACTCCGTACCACTGAAAAGTTGAATACGACAATACCCGAAGATTCACAAGTAGCTGAATATTTATTCCAAAAGGGCTTATTTGATTCAATCGTACCGCATAATCCTTTAAAAGGGGTTTTAAGTGAGTTATTTCAGCTCCATGCTTTCTTCCCTTTGTGAAAAAATTAGCAGAGTTTAAAAGATTTTTTTTTTCTTTTTCCAAATAAAAAAATGAAAAAGTGTATTATTGAAACAAGCCCAGTAAGAAAGCCCATAAACACAAACACATTGGCCAACACAAATTTTAACCATACCATTCACTCAAATCTTGATCCAAAAAGGATGGACAACTGAACCATAAGAAAGAAAGAAATCAAACCTAGCCCAAATAAAGATCCAAGTCCAAGTCGGTGATCACTCTCAAACTCGTTACTAACCGGATAAATAAAATTCAATTCATTTGAATCCCTTATTCACTTCCACCAAACACAATCTCTCTCTTCTCTCTTTTCTTTTCCTTCCAGATGAGCGGATAATTTATACGCTTTTTGGCATTGTTTTTAGTATGCTTTTAGTATATTTTAATTAGTTTTTATTATATTTTTATTAGTTTTTATTTAAAAATCATATTTCTGGACTTTACTATAAGTTTATGTGTTTTTCTGTGATTTCAGGTATTTTCTGGCTGAAATTGAAGGACCTGAGCAAGAATCTGATTCAGAGGCTGAAAAAGGACTGCAGATGCTATTGGATTCTGACCTCCCTGCACTCAAAGTGGATTTTCTGGAGCTACAGAAGCCCAATTGGTGCGCTCTCAATTGCGTTGGAAAGTAGACATTCTGGGATTTCCATCAATATATAATAATCCATACTTTATCCGATATTTGATGGCCTAAACAGGCGTTCCAAGTCAGCTCAAGAATTCTGGCGTTTAACTCCAAAACTGGCACAAAAGTTGGAGTTAAACGCCCAAACTGGCACAAAAGCTGGCGTTTAACTCCAAGAAAAGTCTCTACACATGGAAGCTTCAATGCTCAGCCCAAGCACACACCAAGTGGGTCAGGAAGAAGATTTCTGCATTAATTACTGATTTCTGTAAACCCTAGGCTACTAGTTCTCTATAAATAGGACCTTTTGCTATTGTATTTTCACACTTGATATTTTTTGGATCTTTGATAAGTCTTATGCTATCTTAGACATGTTTGGGGGCTGGCCTCACGGCCATGCCTGAACCTTGTTCTTATGTATTTTCAACGGTGGAGTTTTTACACACCATAGATTAAGGTGTGGAGCTCTGCTGTTCTTCATGAATTAATACAAAGTACTATTGTTTTTCTATTCAACTCAAGTCNATCTGCCTGACTGAGATTTACAAGATGACCATAGCTTGCTTCAAGCCGACAATCTCCGTGGGATCGACCCTTACTCACGTACGGTTTATTACTTGGACGACCCAGTGCACTTGCTGGTTAGTTGTGTGGAATTGTGACAAAGTGTGATTCACGTTTGAGAGCACCAAGTCTTTGGCGCCATTGTTGATGATCACAATTTCGTGCACCAAGTTTTTGGCGCCGTTACCGGGGATTGTTCGAGTTTGGACAACTGACGGTTCATCTTGTTGCTTAGATTAGGTACTTTTCAGAATTTTTAAGAATGAATTCTAGAGTTTCAAGGTGATGTTCTTATCATCACAAAAGCTGATTGATTCTCATCAATTTAGCTATTGAATGTAATGTCCTACTGAAACTTGGCCAAACATGTCTAATCATTTTAGACTGAAGCTTTAGACTAACATTGCATGATTCCTGGAATCCTTATTAAAAGTTTTGATTCTCTTTATTTTCTTTTCTATATAATTTTCGTAAAAAATACAAAAAAATTTTAAAATCATAAAACCAAAAATATAATTTTCGTAAAAAATTCAAAAAAATTTCAAAATTGTGTCTTTTCAAGCTAATAATATAGAGAATTGAAGATTCAGAACATTCAGCAGAGGAATCAAACAGAAAAAGTTGGGCGTTCAAAACGCCCAGTGAAGAAGGAAAACTGGTGTTTAAACGCCAGCCAGGGTACCTGGCTGGGCGTTTAACGCCCAAAAAGGTAGAGATTTGGGCGTTAAACGCCAGAATGGGCACCATTCTGGGCGTTTAACGCCAGGATGACACTAGAGGGAAGATTTTGTTTTTAATTCACATTTTTTTCAAGTTTTCATAATTTTTCAAAATCAAATCTTTTTCAAATCATATCTTTTCAATCATATCTCTTTCAAAATCAATTTCTTTCCATTTTATATTTATTTTTACTATTTTCAAAAATCCTTGCTTCAATTCAAGATTTACTTTAAAAATTTTTAAGTTGTTACTTGCCTATTAAGAAAGGATCAAATTTTAAATTTTAGAATCATATCTTCTAATTTCTTGTTAGTCAAGTAATCAACTTTAGTTTCAAAACTTTCTCTTTTTAATTTGATTTTCTTATCTTTTCAATCATATCTTTTTAATTTCTGATTTCAAAATCTTTTTCAAAAAAATCACTTGATTTCTTTCCCAATCTTAGTTTTCGAAAATCATCAATCAAATTTTCAAAATTTCTTTTAATTATTTCAAAATCTTTTGCTTTAATTTTCGAAAATTCTTCCCCTCTTCTCACATCCTTCTATTTAAAGGACTAAGACTCCTCATCAAGGTGCAATTCGAACTCTGTCCCTCTGGATAAGTTTGAATTCCCTCTTCTCCACCTCCTCCTTCTATTCTTCTTTTCCTCTGACACCTTAAGGAATCTCTATACTGTGACATAGAGGATTCCCTACTTTCTTGTTCTCTTCTCTTTCATATGAGCAGGAGCAAAGATAAAGGCATACTTGTTCAAGCTGATCCTGAACCTGAAAGGACCTTGAAGAGAAACCTAAGAGAAACTAAAGAACAATTCTCTTTAGAGGGCCTAACAGAACTCTTCAAAGAAGAAGAAACCATGGCAGCCGAAAACAACAACAATGCCAACAATACAAGGAAGGTGCTTGGTGACTTTACTGCACCTACTCCTGATTTTTATGGGAGAAGCATCTCAATCCCTGCCATTGGAGCAAACTTGGGAAAAGCTAGTCAATGCCTTCTTGGCAAAGTTCTTTCCACCTCAAAAATTGAGCAAGCTTAGAGTGGAAGTCCAAACCTTCAGACAGAAGGATGGTGAGTCCCTCTATAAAGCTTGGGAGAGATACAAGCAATTGATCAGAAGGTGCCCTTCTGACATGCTTTCAGAATAGAGCATCATAGGAATCTTCTATGATGGTCTATCTGAACTATCCAAGATGTCATTGGATAGCTCTGCTGGAGGATCTCTTCATCAGAAGAAGACGCCTGCAGAAGCCCGGGAACTCATTGAAATGGTTGCAAATAACCAATTCATGTACACCTCTGAAAGGAATCCTGTGAATAATGGGTCAACTCAGAAGAAAGGAGTTCTTGAGATTGATACTCTGAATGCCATGTTGGCTTAGAATAAAATATTGACCCAACAAGTCAATATGATTTCTCAGAGTCTGTCTGAAATGTAAGCAGCAACAGGCAGTACTAAAGAAGCTTCCTCTGAAGAAGAAGCTTATGATCCTGAGAACCCAGCAATGGAAGAGGTAAATTACATGGGAGAACCCTATGGAAACACCTATAATCCTTCATGGAGAAATCATCCAAATCTCTTATGGAATGATCAACAGAGACCTCAACAAAGTTTCAACAACAATAATGTTGGAAGAAACAGGTTTAATAATAGCAAGCCTTTTCCATCATCTTCTTAGCAATAGACAGAGAATTCTAAGCAAAGCCACTCTGACTTACCAACCATAGTCTCTGATCTAATCAAGACCACTCAAAGTTTCATGACTGAAACAAGGTCCTCCATTATAAATTTGGAGGCACAAGTCGGTCAGCTGAGTAAGAAAATTACTGAACTCCCTCCTAGCACTCTCCCAAGCAACACATAAGAGAATCCAAAAAGAGAGTGCAAGGCAATAACCACAACCCACACGGCCGAACCTGGAGAGGAGAAAGAGGTAATGATCTCCACTAAGGAAGACTTCAATGGACGTCCACTGACCTCCATGGAGTTCCCTAAAGAGGAACCATGGGAATCTGAGGCTCAGACTGAGACCATAGAGATTCCATTAAATTTACTTTTGCCATTCATGAGCTCTGATGAGTATTCTTCCTCTGAAGAGGATGAAGATGTTACTGAAGAGCAAGTTGCTAAGTACCTTGGAGCAATCATGAAGCTAAATG
>NC_029786.2:76109965-76119030 GCF_000816755.2 Arachis ipaensis | reverse complement strand
GAAGTGTATGGATGAATCCATCATCCTTGGCAGACCCTTCCTAGCCACAGCAAAAGCTGTGATTGATGTTGACAGAGGAGAATTGATCATTCAAGTGAATGGAGACTCCCTTGTGTTAAAAGCTCAAGGATATCCCTCTATCACCATGGAAAGGAAGCACGAAGAGCTTCTCTCAATACAGAGTCAATCAGAGCCCCCCACAGTCAAACTCTAAGTTTGGTGTTGGGAGACCACAACTAAACTTTAAGTTTGGTGTTGAACCCCCACATTCAAACTCTAAGTTTGGTGTTGGGAGGTTTCAACATTGCTCTGAACATCTGTGAGGCTCCATGAGAGCCACTGTCAAGCTATTGACATTAAAGAAACGCTTGTTGGGAGGCAACCCAATTTTTACTTATCTATGTTAAATTTCTATTTTCCTTTGTTATTTTATGTTTTCTGTAGGTTGATGATCATGTGAAGTCACAAAAACAATTGAAAAAGCAAAAATAAAGTGAAAACAGAATGAAAAATAGAACACCCTAGAGGAAACAGTTACTGGCTTTTAAACGCCAGTAAAGGTAGCAGAATAGGCGTTAAACGCCCAGTCTGGCACCATTCTGGGCGTTTAACGCCAGAAAAGGGCACCAGACTAGCGTTTAACGCCAGGAATGGGCAAGAAGCTAGCGTTAAACGCCAAAAATGGGCAGCAGCGTGGCGTTTAACGCCAGAATTGGCAGCAAGGGGCGTTTTGCACGCCACATGGTGCAGGGATGAAAAATTCTTGACACCTCAGGATCTGTGGACCCCACAGGATCCCTACCTACCCCACCACTCTCTTTCTTCTTCACCCATTTACCAATCACCTCAATACCTCTTTCCCAAAAACCCCTCACCTATCAAATCCCACCATTCTCTTCACCACTCACATCTATCCTTCATAAAACTCCCCCTACCTCACCATCCAAATTCAAACCACTTTCCCTCCCAAACCCACCCATAATGGCCGAAACACAAAACCCACTCCATCTCCTCTATTTCTTCTTCTTCTACTATCTTCTTTCTTCTTTTGCTCGAGGACGAGCAACCTTCTAAGTTTGGTGTGGTAAAAGCTAAAGCTTTTTGTTTTTCCATAACCATTTATGGCACCAAAGACCGGAGAAACCTCTAGAAAGAGGAAAGGGAAGGCAAAAGCTTCCACCTTCGAGTCATGGGAGATGAAGAGATTCCTCTTAAAGGTGCATCAAGACCACTTCTATGAAGTTGTGGCCAAGAAGAAGGTGATCCCCGAGGTCCCTTTTAAGCTCAAAAAGGGCGAATATCTGGAGATCCGATATGAGATCCGAAGAAGAGGTTGGGAAGTTCTCACCAACCCTATTCAACAAGTCGGAATCTTAATGGTTCAAGAGTTCTATGCCAATGCATGGATCACCAAGAACCATGATCAAAGTGTGAACCGGGACCCCAAGAAATGGCTTACAATGGTTCGAGGGAAATACTTAGACTTTAGTCTGGAAAATGTAAGGTTGGCATTCAACTTGCCTATGATGCAAGGAGATGCACACTCCTACACTAGAAGGGTCAATTTTGATCAAAGTTTGGACCAAGTCCTCATGGACATATGTGAAGAGGGCGCTCAATGGAAGAGAGATTCAAGAGGGAAGATGGTTCAACTAAGAAAGCATGACCCCAAGCCCGTGGCTAGGGGATGGTTGGAGTTCATCCAACGCTCAATCATTCCCACTAGCAACCGGTCCGAAGCTACTATAGACCGGGCTATCATGATACATAGCATCATGATTGGAGAGGAAGTGGAAGTTCATGAGGTTATATCCCAAGAACTCTACAAGGTGGCGGACAAGTCCTCTCCTTTGGCAAGGTTAGCCTTCCCTCATCTCATTTGTCACCTTTGCAATTCGGTTGGAATTGACATAGAGGGAGACATTCTCATTGATGAGGACAAACCCATCACTAAGAAAAGGATGGAGCACACAAGAGATCCCACTCATGAACAAGAGCATGAGGAAATTCCTCATCATGAAATCCTTGAGATGCCTCAAGGGATGCATCTTCCTCCACAAAACTATTGGGAGCAAATCAACACCTTCCTAGGAGAATTAAGTTCCAACATGGGACAACTAAGGGTGGAGCACCAAGAGCATTTCATCCTCCTCCATAAAATTAGAGAAGATCAAAGAATCATGAGAGAGGAGCAACAAAGGCAAGGAAGAGACATTGAGGAGCTCAAGCACTCCATAAGATCTTCAAGAGGAAGAACAAGCCGCCATCACTAAGGTGGACACGTTCTTTAACTTCCTTGTTCTTTATTTTCCTGTTTTTCGAAAATTATGCTTTATGTTTATCTATGTTTGTGTCTTTATTACATGATCATTAGTGTCTATGCCTTAAAGCTATGAAAATGAATCCATCACCTTTCTTAAATGAAAAAATGTTTTTAATTGAAAAAGAAAAAGAAGTGCATGAATTTCAAATTTTAAAACAGTTTAATTATTTTGACGTGGTGGCAATACTATTGTTTTTCTGAATGAATGCTTGAACAGTACATATTTTTGAATTTGATTGTTTATGAATGTTAAAATTGTTGGCTCTTGAAAGAATGAAAGGAAAAGGAGAAATGTTATTTGATGATCTGAAAAATCATAAAATTGATTCTTGAAGCAAGAAAAAGCAGTGAAAAGCTTGCAAAAAAAAAAAAAGAGGAAGGAAAAGCAAGCAGAAAAAGCCAATACCCCTTTAAACCAAAAGGCAAAGGTGATAAAAAGGATCCAAGGCTTTGAGCATCAGTGGATAGGAGGGCCCACAGGAATAAAATCCTGGCTTAAGCGGCTAAACCAAGCTGTCCCTAACCATGTGCTTGTGGCGTGAAGGTGTCAAGTGAAAACTTGAGACTGAGCGGTTGAAGTCGAGGTCCAAAGCAAAAAGAAGAGTGTGCTTAAGAACCCTGGACACCTCTAATTGGGGACTCTAGTAAAGCTGATTCACAATCTGAAAAGGTTCACCCAGTTATGTGTCTGTGGCATTTATGTATCCGGTGGTAATACTGGAAAACAAAGTGCTTAGGGCCACGGCCAAGACTCTTAAAGTAGCTGTGTTCAAGAATCAACATACTTAACTAGGAGAATTAATAACACTATCTGGATTCTGAGTTCTTATAGATGCCAATTATTCTGAACTTCAAAGTATAAAGTGAGATGCCAAAACTGTTCAGAAGCAAAAAGCTAAAAGCCTCGCTCATCTAATTAATACTGATCTTCATAGATGTTTTTGGAATTCATTGTATATTCTCTTCTTTTTATCCTATTTGATTTTTAGTTGCTTGGGGACAAGCAACAATTTAAGTTTGGTGTTGTGATGAGCGGATAATTTATACGCTTTTTGGCATTGTTTTTAGTATATTTTAATTAGTTTTTATTATATTTTTATTAGTTTTTATTTGAAAATTATATTTCTGGACTTTACTATGAGTTTGTGTGTTTTTCTGTGATTTCAAGTATTTTCTGGCAGAAATTGAGGGACCTGAGCAAAAATCTGATTCAGAGGCTGAAAAAGGACTGCAGATGCTGTTGGATTCTGACCTCCCTACACTCAAAGTGAATTTTTTGGAGCTAACAAAGCCCAATTGGTGCGCTCTAAATTTCGTTAGAAAATAGACATTCTGGGCTTTCCAGCAATATATAATAGTCCATACTTTGCCCGAGATTTGATGGCCCAAACAGGCGTTTCAAGTCAGCTCAAGAATTCTGGCGTTTAACTCCAAAACTGGCACAAAAGTTGGAGTTAAACGCCCAAACTGGCACAAAAGCTGGCGTTTAACTCCAAAAAAAGTCTCTACACATGGAAGCTTCAATGCTCAGCCCAATCACACACCAAGTGGGTCCGTAAGAAGATTTCTGCATTAATTACTGATTTCTGTAAACCCTAGGCTACTAGTTCTCTATAAATAGGACCTTTTGCTATTGTATTTTCACACTTGATATTTTTTGGATCTTTGATAAGTCTTATGCTATCTTAGACACGTTTGGGGGCTGGCCTCAAAGCCATGCCTGGACCTTGTTCTTATGTATTTTCAACGGTGGAGTTTCCACACACCATAGATTAAGGTGTGGAGTTCTGCTGTTCTTCATGAATTAATACAAAGTACTATTATTTTTCTATTCAACTCAAGTCTATTTCTTCTCCAAGATATTCATTCCTTCTTCAACTTGATGAATGTGATGATCCGTGACACTCATCATCATTCTCACATATGAATATGTGCCTGACAACCACCTCTGTTCTACTAGCAATGGCTTGAATGCGTATCTCTTGGGTTT
The DNA here is from genome assembly GCF_000816755.2 of Arachis ipaensis. Lineage (NCBI taxonomy): Eukaryota > Viridiplantae > Streptophyta > Magnoliopsida > Fabales > Fabaceae > Arachis > Arachis ipaensis. The sequence continues at coordinate 76,114,717 of NC_029786.2, read as the reverse complement.
CTGATCTAAGATTGGAACCTTCGTGGTATAGGCTAGAATTATTGGTGGCCATTCCTGAGATCTAGAACGTCTAAACCTTGTCTATGGTATTCTGAGTAGGATCTGGGAAGGGATGTAGTTGTGCGGAATTGTGACAAAGTGTGATTCACGTTTGAGAGCACCAAGTCTTTGGCGCCATTGTTGATGATCACAATTTTGTGCACCAAGTTTTTGGCTCCGTTGCCGGGGGTTGTTCGAGTTTGGACAATTGACGGTTCATCTTGTTGCTTAGATTAGGTACTTTTCAGAATTTTTAAGAATGAATTCTAGAGTTTCAAGGTGATGTTCTTAGCATCACAAAAGCTTATTGATTCTCATCAATTTAGCTGCTGAATGTAATGTCCTGTTGAAGCTTGGCCAAACATGTCTAATCTTTTTAGACTGAAGCTTTAGACTAACATTGCATGATTCCTGGAATTCTTATTAAAAGTTTTGATTCTCTTTATTTTCTTTTCTATATAATTTTAGAAAAAAATACAAAAAAATTTTAAAATCATAAAACCAAAAATATTTTATGTTTCTTGTTTGAGTCTATTGTCTAATTTTAAGTTTGGTGTCAATTGCATGTCTTTATCCTTCTAATTTTCGAAAATTTATACATATTGTTCTTCATTGATCTTCAAGTTGTTCTTGATGATTTCATTGCTTTGATCTTCAAATTCTCTTGTTTTGTGTGTTTTGTTGTTTCTCATATGCATTCTCAATTTGTTAGTGTCTCTTATATGAAAATATTTAAGTTTGGTGTCTTGCATGCATTGTTTATTTGATCTTAGTTGAAATTTTTATTGTTTCTCATCATTAAAAAATTCAAAAATATTTTCAAAATTGTGTCTTTTCAAGCTAATAATACAGTGAATTGAAGATTCAGAACATTCAACAGAGGAATCAAACAGAAAAATCTGGGCGTTCAAAACGCCAAGTGAAGAAGGAAAACTGGCGTTTAAACGCCAGCCAGGGTACCTGACTGGGAGTTTAACACCCAAAAAGGTAGAGATTTGGGCGTTAAACGCCAGAATGGGCACCATTCTGGGCGTTTAACGCCAGGATGACACTAGAGGAAATATTTTGTTTTTAATTCACATTTTTTTCAAGTTTTCATAATTTTTCAAAATCAAATCTTTTTCAAATCATATCTTTTCAATCATATCTCTTTCAAAATCAATTTCTTTCCATTTTATATTTATTTTTACTATTTTCAAAAATCCTTGCTTCAATTCAAGATTTACTTTAAAAATTTTCAAGTTGTTACTTGCCTATTAAGAAAGGATCAAATTTTAAATTTTAGAATCATATCTTCTAATTTCTTATTAGTCAAGTAATCAACTTTAGTTTCAAAACTTTCTCTTTTTAATTTGATTTTCTTATCTTTTCAATCATATCTTTTTAATTTCTGATTTCAAAATCTTTTTAAAAAAAAATCACTTGATTTATTTTCCAATCTTAGTTTTCGAAAATCATCAATCAAATTTTCAAAATTTCTTTTAATTATTTCAAAATCTTTTGGTTTAATTTTCGAAAATTCTTCCCCTCTTCTCACATCCTTCTATTTAAAGGACTAAGACTCCTCATTAAGGTGCAATTCGAACTCTGTCCCTCTTGATAAGTTCGAATTCCCTCTTCTCCACCTCCTCCTTCTATTCTTCTTTTCCTTTGACACCTCAAGGAATCTCTATATTGTGACATAGAGGATTCTCTACTTTCTTGTTCTCTTCTCTTTCATATGAGCAGGAGCAAAGATAAAGGCATACTTGTTCAAGCTGATCCTGAACCTGAAAGGACCTTGAAGAGAAAGCTAAGAGAAGCTAAAGAACAATTCTCTTTAGAGGGCCTAACAGAACTCTTCAAAGAAGAAGAAACCATGGCAGCCGAAAACAACAACAATGCCAACAATACAAGGAAGGTGCTTGGTGACTTTACTGCACCTACTCCTGATTTCTACGGGAGAAGCATCTCAATCCCTGCCATTGGAGCAAACAACTCAAATCTGTGACACTGTCAAGACCAATGGGGTTGACCCTGAAGTCTATAGACTTATGCTTTTTCCTTTTGCTGTAAGAGACAGAGCTAGAACATGGTTGGATTCACAACCTAAAGAAAGCCTGAACTCTTAGGAAAAGCTAGTTAATGCCTTCTTGGCAAAGTTCTTTCCACCTCAAAAATTGAGCAAGCTTAGAGTGGAAGTCCAAACCTTCAGACAGAATGATGGTGAGTCCCTCTATGAAGCTTGGGAGAGATACAAGCAATTGATCAGAAGGTGCCCTTCTGACATGCTTTCAGAATAGAGCATCATAGGAATCTTCTATGATGGTCTGTCTGAACTATCCAAGATGTCATTGGATAGCTCTGCTGGAGGATCTCTTCATCTGAAGAAGACGCCTGCAGAAGCCCAGGAACTCATTGGAATGGTTGCAAATAACCAATTCATGTACACCTCTGAAAGGAATCCTGTGAATAATGGGTCAACTCAAAAGAAAGGAGTTCTTGAGATTGATACTCTGAATGCCATGCTGGCTCAGAATAAAATATTGACCCAACAAGTCAATATGATTTTTCAGAGTCTGTCTGAAATGCAAGCAGCAACAGGCAGTACTAAAGAAGCTTCCTCTGAAGAAGAAGCTTATGATCCTGAGAACCCAGCAATGGAAGAGGTAAATTACATGGGAGAACCCTATGGAAACACCTATAATCCTTCATGGAGAAATCATCCAAATCTCTTATGGAATGATCAACAGAGACCTCAACAAAGTTTCAACAACAATAATGGTGGAAGAAACAGGTTTAGTAATAGCAAGCCTTTTCCATCATCTTCTCAGCAATAGACAGAGAATTCTAAGCAAAGCTACTCTGACTTACCAACCATAGTCTCTGATCTAATCAAGACCACTCAAAGTTTCATGACTGAAACAAGGTCCTCCATTAGAAATTTGACAACTCAAGGAAACAGGCTTTTGGACTTGTAGAGGATGTCTTGGTGAAGGTTGAAGACCATTACATCCCTGCTGATTTCATAGTCCTAGAGACTGGGAAGTGTATGGATGAATCCATCATCCTTGGGGACCCTTCCTAGCCACAGCAAAAGCTGTGATTGATGTTGGCAGAGGAGAATTGATCATTCAAGTGAATGGAGACTCCCTTGTGTTTAAAGCTCAAGGATATCCCTCTATCACCATGGAAAGGAAGCACGAAGAGCTTCTCTCAATACAGAGTCAATCAGAGCCCCCATAGTCAAACTCTAAGTTTGGTGTTGGGAGACCACAACTAAACTTTAAGTTTGGTGTTGAACCCCCATATTCAAACTCTAAGTTTGGTGTTGGGAGGTTTCAACATTGCTCTGAACATCTGTGAGGCTCCATGAGAGCCACTGTCAAGCTATTGATATTAAAGAAGCGCTTGTTGGGAGGCAACCCAATTTTTACTTATCTATGTTAAATTTCTATTTTCCTTTGTTATTTTATGTTTTCTGTAGGTTGATGATCATGTGAAGTCACAAAAATAATTAAAAAAGCAAAAATAAAGTGAAAAACAGAATGAAAAATAGAACACCCTGGAGGAAACAGTTACTGGCGTTTAAATGCCAGTAAAGGTAGCAGAATGGGCGTTAAACGCCCAGTCTGGCACCATTCTGGGCGTTTAACGCCAGAAAAGGGCACCAGACTGGCGTTTAACGCCAGGAATGGGCAAGAAGCTAGTGTTAAACGCCAGAAATGGGCAGCAGCGTGGCGTTTAACGCCAGAATTGGCAGCAAGGGGCGTTTTGCACGCCACATGGTGCAGGGATGAGAAATAATTGACACCTCAGGATCTGTGGACCCCACAGGATCCCCACCTACCCCACCACTCTCTTTCTTCTTCACCCATTTACCAATCACCTCAATACCTCTTCCCCAAAACCCCCTCACCTATCAAATCCCACCATTCTCTTCACCACTCACATCCATCCTTCATAAAACTCCCCCTACCTCACCATCCAAATTCAAACCACTTTCCCTCCCAAACCCACCCATAATGGCCGAAACACAAAACCCACTCCATCTCCTCTATTTCTTCTTCTTCTACTCTCTTCTTTCTTCTTTTGCTCGAGGACGAGCAACCTTCTAAGTTTGGTGTGGTAAAAGCTAAAGCTTTTTGTTTTTCCATAACCATTTATGGCACCAAAGGCCGGAGAAACCTCTAGAAAGAGGAAAGGGAAGGCAAAAGCTTCCGCCTCCGAGTCATGGGAGATGAAGAGATTCCTCTCAAGGGTGCATCAAGACCACTTCTATGAAGTTGTGGCCAAGAAGAAGGTGATCCCCGAGGTCCCTTTTAAGCTCAAAAAGGGCGAATATCTGGAGATCCGACATGAGATCCGAAGAAGAGGTTGGGAAGTTCTCACCAACCCTATTCAACAAGTCGGAATCTTAATGGTTCAAGAGTTCTATGCCAATGCATGGATCACCAAGAACCATGATCAAAGTGTGAACCCGGACCCCAAGAATTGGCTTACAATGGTCCGAGGGAAATACTTAGACTTTAGTCCGGAAAATGTAAGGTTGGCATTCAACTTGCCTATGATGCAAGGAGATGCACACCCCTACACTAGAAGGGTCAACTTTGATCAAAGTTTGGACCAAGTCCTCATGGACATATGTGAAGAGGGCGCTCAATGGAAGAGAGATTCAAGAGGGAAGCCGGTTCAACTAAGAAGGCATGACCTCAAGCCCGTGGCTAGGGGTTG
>NC_029786.2:76104987-76109902 GCF_000816755.2 Arachis ipaensis | reverse complement strand
CCTCATCTCATTTGTCACCTTTGCAATTCGGTTGGAATTGACATAGAGGGAGACATTCTCATTGATGAGGACAAACCCATCACTAAGAAAAGGATGGAGCAAACAAGAGATCCCACTCATGGACAAGAGCATGAGGAAATTCCTCATCATGAAATCCTTGAGATGCCTCAAGGGATGCATCTTCCTCCACAAAACTATTGGGAGCAAATCAACACCTTCCTAGGAGAATTAAGTTCCAACATGGGACAACTAAGGGTGGAGCACCAAGAGCATTCCATCCTCCTCCATGAAATTAGAGAAGATCAAAGAATCATGAGAGAGGAGCAACAAAGGCAAGGAAGAGACATTGAGGAGCTCAAGCACTTCATAAGATCTTCAAGAGGAAGAACAAGCCGCCATCACTAAGGTGGACCCGTTCTTTAAGGTAGCATTTGTTTTCGGAGGCAGGACACGGAGACATGGACAATACCTGTTTAAAAAGTGTTTGGAAGCAGAGACATGGACAGTGGACATATTGTCTCCGAGACAGTTTTTTATACTTTTGTGTCCACTCTTTCACGAAGGACAATGATGGACACGGGATTTGGAAGAGTGGACACGGACAATTTTATAAATTTTGTTTTCCTTTTTTTTCCACTTTTACCCCTTCTTATTTTTCCTATTGCGTTGTTTAGAGATACTTTTTTCTTCCTGTTCTTCCTTTATCTCTTTCTTTTCTAGGTACTCTCTCCTTTCTGTAGAATTTTTTATTGGAGGTAGATAATTCTTTTTTTTTTATCGTTTTACTTCAATACCATTTTAACCTTATATTGGATTTTTTTTAAATTAATTTTTTATTTAAAATTAATTTGACTTATTAACTTAAACAAAATTTTTTATTAATCAAACTCAAATTTATTTTTTTTGTTAATCTTAACCATATGTATTCCTACATATTAATAATAAATTTTAAAATAAAATAATTATATTTATAAATTTTATTTTAATATAAATACTAATATATTTTTTTATTAAAATTTTTTGCCTCTTCAAATATTTTTTTTCAAGTTCCCTCTGTACTCCTACGTACTCTCATTTTTTATTAAATTAATTTGTATTGATGTAGAAAATTTGGAATCACAGGGCTATTTTAGTCATTTCATATAATATTTTAGTCTTGTTCATGTGTATCCAAACATAATACTAGACATTACATTAGTGTCTTGTCCATCGTATCCAAACACAATACACAAAAAATAATTTTTAGTGTCTCTGTTCTATTGTCTCCGTTTCAGTGTCATGTTCTGTCCTGTCTCTAAAAACAAACGCAGCCTAACTTCCTTGTTCTTTATTTTCCTGTTTTTCGAAAATTATGCTTTATGTTTATCTATGTTTGTGTCTTTATTACATGATCATTAGTGTCTATGCCTTAAAGCTATGAAAATGAATCCATCACCTTTCTTAAATGAAAAAATATTTTTAATTGAAAAAGAAAAAGAAGTGCATGAATTTCAAATTTTAAAACAGTTTAATTATTTTGACGTGGTGGCAATACTATTGTTTTTCTGAATGAATGCTTGAACAGTGCATATTTTTGAATTTGATTGTTTATGAATGTTAAAATTGTAAGAATCAACATACTTAACTAGGAGAATCAATAACACTATCTGGATTCTGAGTTCTTATAGATGCCAATCATTCTGAACTTCAAAGGATAAAGTGAGATGTCAAAACTGTTCAGAAGCAAAAAGCTAAAAGCCCCGCTCATCTAATTAATACTGATCTTCATAGATGTTTTTGGAATTCATTGTATATTCTCTTATTTTTATCCTATTTGGTTTTTAGTTGCTTGGGAACAAGAAACAATTTAAGTTTGGTGTTGTGATGAGCGGATAATTTATACGCTTTTTGGCATTGTTTTTAGTATGTTTTTAGTATATTTTAATTAGTTTTTATTATATTTTTATTAGTTTTTATTTAAAAATCATATTTCTGGACTTTACTATGAGTTTGTGTGTTTTTCTGTGATTTCAGGTATTTTCTGGCTGAAATTGAGGGACCTGAGCAAAAATCTAATTCAGAGGCTGAAAAAGGACTGCAGATGCTGTTGGATTCTGACCTTCCTGCACTCAAAGTGGATTTTCTGGAGCTACAGAAGCCCAATTGGTGCGCTCTCAATTGTGTTGGAAAGTAGACATTCTGGGCTTTCCAGCAATATATAATAGTCCATACTTTGCCCGAGATTTGATGGCCCAAACAGGCGTTCCAAGTTAGCTCAAGAATTCTGGCGTTTAACTCCAAAACTGGCACAAAAGTTGGAGTTAAACGCCCAAACTGGCACAAAAGCTGGCGTTTAACTCCAAGAAAGGTCTCTACACATGGAAGCTTCAATGCTCAGTCCAAGCACAAACCAAGTGGGCCCGGAAGAAGATTTCTGCATTAATTACTGATTTCTGTAAACCCTAGGGTACTAGTTCTCTATAAATAGGACCTTTTGCTATTGTATTTTCACACTTGATATTTTTTGGATCTTTGATAAGTCTTATGCTATCTTAGACACGTTTGGGGGCTGGCCTCACGGCCATGCATGGACCTTGTTCTTATGTATTTTCAACGGTGGAGTTTCTACACACCATAGATTAAGGTGTGGAGCTCTGCTGTTCTTCATGAATTAATACAAAGTACTATTATTTTTCTATTCAACTCAAGTCTATTTCTTCTCCAAGATATTCATTCGTTCTTCAACTTGATGAATGTGATGATCCGTGACACTCATCATCATTCTCACCTATGAACATGTGCCTGACAACCACCTCTGTTCTACTAGTAATGGCTTGAATGCGTATCTCTTGGGTTTCTGATCTAAGATTGGAACCTTCGTGGTATAGGCTAGAATTATTGACTGCCATTCCTGAGATCCGGAACGTCTAAACCTTGTCTGTGGTATTTTGAGTAGGATCTGGGAAGGGATGACTGTGACGAGCTTCAAACTCACGATTGTGGGGCGTATGACAGACGCAAAAGGATCAATGGATCCTATCCCGACATGATCGAGAACTGACAGCTGATTAGCCGATGTTGTGACAGAGCATCAAGACCATTTTCACTGAGAGGACGGGATATAGCCATTGACAACGGTGATGCCCAACATAAAGCCTGCCATGGAAAGGAGTATGAATGATTGAAAGAAGGCAATAGGAAAGCAGAGGTTCAAGGGGAACAAAGCATCTTCATACGCTTATCTGAAATCCACCAATGAATTACATAAGTATCTCTATCTTTATTTTATGTTTTATTCATCTTTTAATTATCAATCCTCCATCACCATTTGAATCTGCCTGACTGAGATTTACAAGATGACCATAGCTTGCTTCAAGCCGACAATCTCCGTGGGATCGACCCTAACTCACGTAAGGTTTATTACTTGGACGACCCAGTGCACTTGCTGGTTAGTTGTGCAGAATTGTGAAAAAGTGTGATTCACGTTTGAGAGCACCAAGTCTTTGGCGCCATTGTTGATGATCACAATTTCGTGCACCACTTCCCTATTACATCAAGTCACTGAACCAAAAAAAAAAAGAAAGAAAAAAGATCCAAACCTAGGGCTCAGCGAGGAACCAAAAACTTGTTTTCAATTTCAAACAAGAAGAAGGACTACAACAGAGAAGCAAATCCCATTTGAACAGAGCATCTTCAAAAGTTACTTTCCCCATACGTTCTTCAACAACAAACCATGAAGAAATCTGCTGAGCTTCAAGCACAAATCAAGTAACCATGGAAAATAAGAAGTCAATGATGCTCTGCCTTGAATTCACAACCCAAAACCAAACTTGGAGCCAAAGAAAAGATTCACAGTCGAGATCAAAGGAACTTGACAAAAAAGGATGAAAGAGAAAGGTATGTTGCATGTCAAAGATTCAGCCTTCTCTCTCTCTCTCTCTCTCTCTACTGACCACGCCGCTGCAAGTTCTGATGAAGGAGGAAGAAGACAACCTAAGTGTTGAACATTGGTTCAAACCTTGGAGGTTTTACTCTTTTATAATAAGGGTGAACAACCAAGGGTTGAGAAAGGAGAGTAGAAGAGAGCACTTGGTTCGATTCTCATAACTTCCTAAACTGTTCTAAGTTCTTCTCCTTCATGGTTACCATTTTGTTTTTATTTTTCTCAGTTTAGTCTGTCTGAGTCTCATTAAAAAGGCAAACATGGTGAAGTTTGTAAGAAAAAGCCAATGAATGAAAAAAGACAGTGAGCTAGACTTGGAGAAAAAGCCATAGTCATCTCAGAAATTCTTTATATGTTTTTCTGTTTTGTGTCATGATCCTGGGAGATTATCTTGCAAGTTGGGTTAGCACTTTGTTGTTGAAAGTTAGCTTTGAGTCCTAGTCAAGTTCTGTTTGGGTTAGAAACTGGACTTATCCCAGATAGGATTGGGTAGAATCCTAGGGAGTATTGATGATTGTAATCTATTGAAAAGATAGTGAAATTTCGTCACAGTTGTGATGGAGACTGGATGTAGGCTACATTGCACTAGGTAGTTGAACCAGGATATATCTATGTGTCAATTTCTACTCTCATCTCTGTTTTTTATTCTGCACAACAAGAGACAAAACAAAAGAATCTCCTACCGAGTTAAGAGACAAAATCAAAATATCTCATGTATTCTCTCAACAGAAAACAAGTTCACACGAAAAATAAAAAGGAGCCAACCAAGATTCAACTCCCTTCTCTTAGCTACTGGTAACCATCACCTACTAATCTTAAAAAAGCACTTACTATTTAAACTAATACCAAATAGTGTATTTGAATTTATTAAAATAAAATTGAATTTTCTTCCTTCGAATTAGATAAAACAACTTTAGTTGTATAACGAGCACTTTTATTATTTTAAAATTACTTAAAAATTTGTATTTTAGTTTTTTAAAATTAAATTTAAAT
>NC_029786.2:76090842-76104627 GCF_000816755.2 Arachis ipaensis | reverse complement strand
AAAATTAAGAATAAAAGGGTATAATTTTCTTTTCAATATTTCTAACTCTTTAATTTTTTTTGTTATAATTTTATAATAGTCTAATATCAATCTAAAAATAAAATAGATCAAAACTTAAAATAATAAAATAAAAAATCTTCATAAAAAAACATAAAATTACAAAACTCTAAACACACATTTTTGCACACTTCTCTTTTTTCATATTTAGGGTGTGTATAGTTGGGAGAATTATAAATAATTTTTAGAAATTTTAAGATAGGAATATCATATTTTTATTTTTGGTTTAAAATTTGAAAAATTATTCCCAAACAAATTTGATTTCAGAGAATCAAAATACTATCATTTCAATTTCTACTTTCCTCTTAAGTGTATTTGATTCCCATAAAAATAGAATTTGAATAACAAAGTAATACTTGAACCATACACCTTAAAGACTTTTAAAAATTTAAACACACACTTTTACTCGTTTTTAATTATAGAACTCTAAAACTCCATTGAGGTTTGGAGCACAACATCAGGTCCCTCATAGGAGTTAAAGGTGCATATTATTTCAATTAAAACAAATGTTAGAAATAAAAGACTAAACTGGAGAAAGGATTTGTGTATTATTGAGTATATTCAAGTTGTCTATTCAAGTTGTCTCGAATGATACAATATGAAAGGGTATTTATAGGTACTAAGAGAATCGTAATAATAAAGACATAATCTCCTATAATAAATATTCAGATATACTAAATAATACTAATTGATCCTAATTATATTCTGACATCCCCCCTCAAACTCAAGTGACAACTTGAGTTTGAAACTTATTTAAAACAACGAAATAAAGAGAAAAAACATAAACTGATAAAATGGATGCAGACGAAACTACCGGAAGGAAGCGCAGATGGAACTGCCGCTAGTCTGAAGGAAGCGCAGACGGAACTGCCGCTTGTCTGAAGGAAGCGCAGATGGAACTGCCGCTATCTGAAGGAAGTGCAGATGGAACTGCTGGAAAGAAACGCAGCCACAAGGAAACACAGACGAAATGCAGACGGAACTGTCACGAGAAAACGCAGACGGAACTGCCACGAGAGAATACAAACAGAACTGCCACAAGAGAACGCAGATGGAACTGCCACGAGAGAACGCAGATGGAACTGCCACGAGGGAACGCAGACGGAACTGCCACAAGTGAACGCAGACGGAACTGCCGAAAGAGAGCGAAAACTATATGATTTCTTCATGAGAATAAGTAAGCAGCGGATGACAATGGTGTTTGATCATTCGACTCGAAAAAATACAAGACAGAGAAAATAGGCTAGTCGGTGAGGTGAAAAAGCATCAAAGGAGTGACAAAAGGAAAAGATGAATGGCATAGAAAAAAAATGCAAAAACTACGGTGATTTCACCTCAAGGAAAACAACCTATCCTCTTCAAGGAGGATACCATGGCTCTGATACCATGTTAGAAACAAGAGACTAAACTGGAGAAATGATTTGTGTATTATTGAGTATATTCAAGTTGTCTATTCAAGTTGTCTCGAATGATACAATATGAAAGGGTATTTATAGGTACTAAGAGAATCGTAATAATAAAGACGTAATCTCCTATAATAAATATTCAGATATACTAAATAATACTAATTGATCCGAATTGATCCTAATTATATTCTGACAACAAATTTGAACAATCTAGCAATTATTTATCAAAGAACATGATCATTAAGGAATAACTAATCATATTAATACAATCATACTAATAACAATAACTAATCATTGAACAATCAAAAGCTATAGAATAGTTCAGTTATTTCACTTAAAAGGAAAAGTGGTAGTTCTTTTACATATCAACTTTTCATTTAAGAGACTTGCTATACATACAAGTTTTTTGGCATACAAATCTATACAAATCAGCTCAAGCCTAACAAAAACAACTCTCAATTTAAAGAGCGTGTAAACACGCGCTTCCTCAACTTTGAATAGCGCAAAATGAGAAACAGTTCTTTTTCAACGTTTGTATTCAACGTTCATCCTCATGCTCCTTCTCCTCCTTCTTCTTTGCATTCCTTTTCATTTTTCTTTGCATTCATTCTTCTTCTTTTTCACATTTTCATCCTCATCGTGGTTCTTTTTATTGTTGTTATTGTTGCTGCATTTTTTTCCTCCTCCTCTTTCTGTTGATTTTGTAACATTATGTATTTTTTTTCTTTGTTTGATTTTTTCTCCCAAGAAGAATTATAAGAAAATGAAATAAGAAGATGAAGAAGAAGAAGCAGTAGAAGATGAGAAGGAGGAAGAGGAAGAGTTTTGAATTATGCAGAACTTATCAGAATAAAAATACACCCAAATATCTTCGTGTTACATCCAAATTTGTTGTAAATACAGAAAAATATTTCCTCTAATGCTGCATTTTTTTTTCTTCTTCTTTTTTCCTTATTTCTTTCTTTCTTTTAGTTAAATGAATGTAAGTTCATCCTCTTCCAAGTAATTTTGCAGCATTATATGTTTCTTCTTCTTATTTGTTTGATTTTTTTGTTTTCATTCTTGTTAAGAGAGTAAAACAAGAAGAAACTTGAAAAGGTAAAACAAAAAAGAAAAGATGAATAAGAAAAAAGAAAAAAAAGATGGTGATGACGATAAAAAAAAAAGAAGAAGCAATAGAAGATGAGGAGGAGGAAGAGGAAGAGTTTTGAATTATGCAGAACTTGTCAGAATAAAAATACATCCAAATATCTTTGTGTTACACCCAAATATCTTCGTGTTACACCCAAATTTTGCCGCAAATACAGAAAAATATTTCCTCTAATGCTGCATTTTTTCTTCTTCTTTTTTTCTTATTTCTTTTTTTTCTTTTAGTTAAATGAATGTAAGTTCATCCTCTTCCAAGTAATTTTACAGCATTATGTGTTTCTTCTTCTTCTTTGTTTGATTTTTTTGTTTTTATTCTTGTTAAGAGAGTAAAACAAGAAGAAACTTGAGAAGGTAAAACAAAAAAAGAAAAGATGAATAAGAAAAAAAAGAAGAAGATGGTGATGATAAAAAAAGAAGCAGTAGAAGATGAGGAGGAAGAAGAGGAGGAGGAAGAGTTTTGAATTATGCAGAACTTATCATAATAAAAATACACCCAAATATCTCCGTGTTACACCCAAATTTGCTGCAAATACAGAAAAATATTTCCTCTAATGCTACATTTTTTTCTTCTGAATTGAACCACACCCGAGCAACTTGATTGGATTCAAAACAATAAAAGGAAGAGAAGAAATTCCAATGAAAAAAGAAGGAGGAAGAGGAAGAGGTAGTGTTGATGACGACGATAACTGTAAGAACCAAGACTAATTAATCTTCTAATTAAATAATTAAAATTGCCCAAAAATAGGATCCAAAAATTTAGGATGAGAATTAGAGGGTTTAAATATGATTTTTGGACTCAGTAGATTTTACTGAGAAAAACCGCGAATCGGCAGCCGAACCGGTCGAACCGATTTAAGTCTGTCCGATACTGTGTGAGAAAAATTAAAAACAGTAGAAAACCTTAGGAAAATATTTAAATTCGAAAACTGGGCGTTAATTTTAAAGGTTTGACCCAAAGTTGAGCCAAACGGGCTAAAAACGCCAACGGGTTGGACCGGACCCAAGTTGAGCCCAAGTCCAACATATATAAGTTCATTAAATGAACCCATCAGCACTTAGCAAACTTAAACACAACACCCACACCAGCTGAAAGCAAAAGAGGGAGAAGAGAGAAGAAACACTATTCATCATCATCTTCTCAAGCTCATAACTTGAGCTACGGAGCTCCGATCGTCGCACCGTTTGCGGCCATACGATCCTTGCGAAGAGCTCTACAAAACCCAGCCAAGAAACTGGTAAGAAAATCACGAAATCCCTCTCAGTTATTCCTTCCAAAATTTTGAAAATTTGGGACTTTGTGTTGAGTGAAATTTTGTGATTTTGGGTATTTAGGTACACTCTAGCACTTGGTTACTAGTGGGTTTTGCCCCAATCATCATTTATTAAGGTGAGCATACTTGATCTCTTGTGGTTTTGTGTATATATGAAACCCTAGGTTTGATTTATGGAATTTATGTAATTTCTAGCTTGAATTGGTGTTGTGTGGAGTATATTGGTGACTTAAATTGCTTGAAAGTGGACTTGGTGGCTGGACTTGTTGATCTTGGTTGAGAATTTGGTGAATTGAAGCTTGTTGGAGTTCAATTTTGGGATTTTGGTACATATTGAGAATCGGCCAAGGTATGGTTTCGGTTTCTTCTATGTAATATATAATATTTCTAGACACTTAGACTAGTGACTCATAGGATAGGATTGAATTAAATTGGTGGTTGGAATTGTTGTATTATGATGTATGATGAATTGATGATTTGGGTTGTTGATGAATTGCAATGTTGGTGTTGATAGCATGATATTGGAGATTGAGATTGAAATTGATTATAATGATTGTTGGTAAGGGTAAAATGATATTTGATTAATGTGTTGGTTGAGACATGAATGTATTATTATGTATTTGATAATGGGAATTGGTGATTGTATAAGGTGGAGTGGTGAATTGAGGTATGAAAAATGTGAAATTGATGTGTTTTGGGAGTTTGATGAGATTGTGGTTTAGTTTTGGTTGTGAAATTGGAAAATTTAGAATTTGTGAACTTTTGGTAAAACTGAAATTTTGATGAACTTCAATGAATCATATCTTGAGCTATTGTGCTTGAAATTCAATGTATTTTATATCAAATGAAAGATAATTGAACAAGCTTTAAAATAGTTTAAATTTTGTGGAAATCTGAAATTGGTAAAAGAAGATATGATTATTGAAAGTTTGGTGTCAAAATCTGAAATTCTGCAATGGTGCAGAATTTTGTGATTTCTGGTTTGTGTGCGCACGCACACCCCTGTGAGTTTTTAAACCTGTGCGCACGCACAGCCTTGTGCGTATGCATACACAGGGGAAGGCTTACTGATGGGAGAACTAGCACGCTCTGTGCTTACATATAACCAACGAAGTTCTGCAAGTTGTGCGCACGTACAACCCTGTGCGCACACACACGTTGGAAGGTGCATTCTGTTGAGGGAGTTCGCACGCCTTGTGCGAGCGAACAGAATTGAAAAATTTAACACCTGTGCATACACACACCTCTATACGTACACACACTTTTGAAAATCCTCCTGGGCGTGCGCACGCACACCCCTGTGCGAACGCACATGCCCTGTTTTTCAACTAAATTCTTGTTTTTAACTGTTTCACCTTCCCAACAAGCTTGTAACCTTCTCTGACACCATTTTAAGACTCTTTGGCTTATTTTCGGGTATCAAAACATGGGAAAGATCCTAGGAGATTTAATTTGGTATTACATTGAAAAGTTAGAGAATGGAGGCTTATGTTTCTAGTGTATTGAGGATGGCTTTGGTGGAGTGAGAAGGAAGAATGGCATATGAATTGAGAAACCGATGAGCTAATGAGTTCGGAATGGAAATATTGAATTGGCAGTGGTTGAGATGAGTCGAGGACTCGGAATAGAATGATGGATCCATGATATACTGAAAAATATTTTCTGAAAACTATTGAATTATTGTTTTATACTGAGATTATTGAGACGCTATGCGCCCGGCAGGGACGGTAGTTGGATCCCGCCTGTCGAGGTAGCGGCGGCGGCGTAAGGGCGGTGGTTCGTTCCGCTTGCATTGAGATGTGAGGTCCGTGGCAATAGTATCCCGCTCGAATCCCTTCGGATCACTAGAGTGTGCAAGCACAAAATCCTAGACGGTGTTCCGAGCACCATATCTTGGGGGTTCCCAATTATGATTCCGAAGGGCGACATCTCCATGGAGATGTGTCGGGTTGGTAGTTGAACCGACAATGTGATATCATAGCCAGTAGGACATACATTCATCATGTGCATCTTCTATCTGTTTGTATGCTTTGCCGACTTGAAATTGCTTGCCTAATTGTATAACATGCTTACTTGCCTATTTGAATTACTTGATATATATGTCTATACTTGTGTTTTACTTGCATTGATATTAATTATGTTTTCTACTGGGATTAAGGAGGCTCAGAAGGCGGTGGTGATGGGATCGCATGGAGGATAGGTTGGTGAAGGCTGTGGGACAGCGGAGAACTGTTAGATTAGAAAATTCTTTAAGTTAGATTACCCCTTTTTAAATATGTTAAGGTTGTTATGCTTTATTGTTCAAGTTATGTTTTAAGATGAATCTTGTGATGGATATGAAGTTATAGGATTGCCTCTGGCGTCCCGGAGTCTTATATCTTACATCACTGGGCACTGTTACTATATTGAGAACCTCCGGTTCTCATACCATATTCTGTTGTTGTTTTTCAGATGCAGGACGCAACTCACCTCGGTGAGTTGTTTCGATGGAGATAGAGCGGAGGATCCTGGATATATTTTGGAATCTTTTTGCTTATTTTGTTCATATCTCTCATATTTTGTTTTTACTTTTGCCTAGAGGCTTACGTTAAGAGAAAAATTTGTATAAGCTATTTTTAATTGTCAGGATTCTGTATTGTCTGTATATAGCTAGCCGGCTTAAACTTCGCGAGCCGTGGTTAGATCTTCATACTATTATACTCTTATATTTTCTAGAATATCTTACTTCTTCTATATATATATATTATGTGTATGAGATTAGAACTGTCATAACCTTTGATTAACATTTGCTTTACGACGCGAGATAAGGTTTAGGGTAATTAGGGTGTTACAATAACAAAACAGAAAAATAACGAAGAAGAAGAACGCACAGTAACAACAAGAAGAAGAAGAATGTGCAGTAACGGCATGAAGCGCGTGAATATAAATGACTTGTATGGAAAAAACGCTTATATGTGGAGAATAATTCTTCATTTAGTTATGCATGGGACTATTAAGATCCAATAGTTAGAAAAAAGGCTAATAATAGGATGTTCTACTCCACAACACAAAATTGCTCCAAACACCACAAAAAGTTACTGGAATAGCGACTGATTTAGCGACAGATGTATGTGATTGTTAAAACCTTAGTCGCTAAATTTAAAAATATTGATCAATTTCAGCCACTAACTGTTGACGACCGATTTTGTTGACCAATTTTCAACCAAAGCTACCAAACTAATATCAAACGATTTTTTAGTAACTTAAAAAATAAGTCGCAAAATGACGACCAACTCTTTAGTTGCAAAATGACGTCTAACGTTTCAATCGCGAAATTAGTCGCTAATTGGAAATCGATTTTTCAAATGTTAAATTTGTCTTTAACGGTAAAAGAAAACTCCTATTTTCGTTCTTAATAGCGACTACCTTTATGATGGCTAAATTGGTCGCAATGATTTCGATCACTAACAATAATTTCCTAAATTATTAATTTTTACTAAATTTCACATATACTATTCTTAAAGCGTAATTTACATATATAATTAAAATTCAACAAAATATAAAAACGATTAAATAGATTAATTAATTCACATAAATTCTAAAACATTCACAATGTCTACATATATAGTAAGCAAAAGTAATATTTATATAACTATTCACATCATTTAAATGTCTTAATTACTAACTAGTATTATGCTACAATAAATACAATCACTCTTCAGACGATTGTTTACCATCATCATCCTCTCCTGCATTTGTTTCTTCTCACTCTAATTGAGAAATTGAAATTTCAAAATTCAACTTTTTCCTCATCTGTTCCAGCAATCGGTTATTGAAATCAAATTCTTTTGCTGTCTTCTCCAACCTAGTTGTCAAGGCATTGAAATGCTTTGTGGTTGCATCAACTAAGAAGACCTGTAGACAGTATCATCATTTTGCATTAGTAGTGCTGTGCTGCTACTTAGATAAAGGCTAGTAATTGTTTGAATGATTGGAAATAGTGCAAAACAGAAGCTACAGTGAGATAGTAAATGATTTGAGTCAAACACAGTCACTGATATGGTAATACATAGCTACATATTTGTGTAATTTTTTTTTTTTAAAGGAAGGGATTGAGAGTATATATCTGATGGAGTCACAGAGAAGAAGATTTCGAGACTAGGAGTTTGTGAGGGCGTGTTACAAAATTACTTTTGAATTTTGGGTCTCAAATTGGACAAGTATTGCTAATAGATATATCTTTGAGCAACTAATATAAATTCAAGATCTTTACAACTATAGCTGTTCAAGAAATGGTTATTCATGTAGTGTTAGTAAAAATTAATAATATTTAAGATTTGAAAATGTACAACTACCTGATATTAAAAAGGTGATACAAAGTGTATAATTTATCTACTCCACCCTATTGTTTGTACATATTTAACCCGATTAATAATAAAATAAGTAATCCATATGCATACATCATACAACAAAGAAGAATTGAATACATACCCTAGGTGGATTTTGGTAGCACAAAAGATAAAAAGGAACGAAGAATCTAAATACACGAAAATGCAAATAAAGTTCATCAAAATGGTACTCAAAAGAATTCCAGTGTAATGAATTAATTTAGCAAACAAGTAACTTCATCTAGTCTTGTTTGTTACCCCTAGTCTCTGCTTGTAACTGTTCTCCTCTATTTGTTTTTATAGGGACAACTTTTGCTGGTGTTGAATGCTCAGATTGTGAGAACCGAATCAAAATTTGCATTAGGATAGTAACAACTCCCAAAGCAGCCATTGAAATTGTGAGACCTTTCCATGACATTAGTAGTGGAAAAAAGAGAACGAACTTCACAAATCCCACAAAAAGCAAAATATACCATGATATAACAACCTACACCAAAAGTTAAACTTGATTAGCAAAAAAACTCATTAGAAAACATGGTTCTGAGAAGCGGACCTAACCGGCCAGATCAACCGGATAAATTGGGAACTAGTTACCAAACTGGTTTGGTTAAGACAAAAATCGATTGGCAACGAACCAAAAAAATCGATCAAAAAACCAGTTAACTCGTCAAACTGACTTATTTTAGCAGTTAACCAATTTAAAATAATAAACTACAAAAAAAATCAATTTTTTCTAAAAGACATATATTTTATGCAATATATTATTTTATTTTATTCGATTCAACTCCGATTGAACCTCGTTGAACTTTTAAACCTTTGAATCTTTAATTCTACCGGTTTAATGACCAGTTCGGTTTTTAGAACATTGTTAGAGAACATAGAAGCCATGGAGGGGAAGGAAAAATTGGGAAGAGCTTGAAAAATAAATTGGATCACAAACAAACACTTACGGGGCAGAATTGAGTTTTTTGCTTTTGAGAATTTTGAAGAAAAATCTGCCAACTTATACTTTTCAAGATGCATTGTAGTTTTGCTCTAAAATTATTTTACTCCATACAATGAGATACAAGAAAAAGAAGATAAAAAAATGCAAAAGTCATACATATTGAGAGAGTATCTCACCAATAGAGACTTGATCGGTTTACCAGCATCATGAGATTCTTTGTCACTAAATTTATCTTCATATTTATGTTTGTCTAACAATGCATCCTGGTGTGCGCAATGGAGAAAAGACGGTGAGGGAAAAAGAATATAAAATAATTAAAAAAAGTCATAAAATGAAAATCTATAGACACAAAGCAAAACAATATATCAAAAAACTTTTGCAAAGGGTGTGTATGCACAAACTTCAGAAAAAATAAACTATTTACTCCTAATTGAATAAGAAAATCATGAAATACAAGGAACTTTTTGAAAGTATGCCTAGCAGATTCTTTATAATATACATAGAAATTATAAGATATCAAATTGAACCCACCTTAGCCACAAATACATCTCGACACCATTGAGCAACACCTTCATCATCCTTGGGTAATTCATTCATCAAATGTCGTTTAATATGAACATGCACCTAAAAAGGTAACAAGACTAGGCTTTTAATTGAGCAGGGCATTGGATACAAAAGATATTATTGAGTTATTGGCAATTCAAACAAAGGATCAGGATTTAGTTCCCTAACTTATAATTGGATGAGAGAAGCTTTTTCATTTGAGTAAAAGCCAGAAAAAGAAGGGATCAAGTCAATGGTGCAGTTGTTTCTAAATCTTGATTTTGATTGGCTTACCACTGAAGGTTCTCCCTTGAAGATTCTTAGCAATGTCGGAGGAGGTGAATTCTTAGGAATAGCTAGAGTTACATCATAAATGGCAGGAACAAAAGAACGCATATTGCTCACTGCTGAAACAAATCCCTGTAAAACAACATTGAATGTGTTATAATATAACATCCGAAGAAAAAAAGGGAAGCACCTCCAGCACAAAAATGCCTGATTGGCGCTTTCTTCACAGAATGTGTGTTTCGCTTAGGCGCCTTCCAGTCAGCATGCGAAAAAAAAAAAATACGAGGTGCCACTTGGCAAAACGATGGCACCTCAGTAAATAATTTGAAAAGGGAGACATTTTGGCAAAAAGTTTTAAAAATGGTGATATATTAGAACAAAATAACCCCTAAAAATCATGAAAAGAAAAAAAAAAAAAATACAAGATGCAAAAGAAAAAGGGAAAACAAGTGATTTCACCTTAGTTCTTGGAATCAAAACGTTTCTAGGAACAGGCAATCCAGTTGTGGTTGCATATTCCTGAGCAGCTAAAAGTTTGGCCTGTGTAAATCTTGTTCCTTCTACAAAGAGAGCCAACCAAAAGGGAAGAGGGTAATCCTGAAGTCGTTGTATGCCTGACTGAATTACAATATAACAAGCTCAACATAAGATGATCATAAAAAGAGAACAAGAAAACATTGAAAGACAAGAATATCTAATTTTGTGAGCATAAAGCATATATTTTAAGTAATTCATACCTTCAATGTGTTTTCATCTTTGGCCCAACTTCTCTCTAGAAAAAGATATTCAGCAAACCACATTGACCAACCAATCACCTTCATATATTTAATTTTCCGGTAGATTAACCATGGTAACAAATAGGGAAAATCATAACATGATATTATTCTAAAACGCTAACAATTGACAACAAGGAAAACATACATAAAATGTTGATGGTGTGCTACAATGAATTATATCTCACAAAAGGTTAAGTCGTTAAATAATGGTATATGGATGACTGTAATATCTACATGCACATTCTCATACATGAGTTACCATTTTCAAATTATGTTGAAATTTGATTTTAAATGGATGAGTGAGGAAACGAGGGGTTGAACTCTAAAACTAATTGGTCATATTGGGATTTGACATTATGTCACATCAAGCTAGACATTATGCAAATGTAGTTCATGCATGATAACAAAAATATAGAGTTAGTACTCATATTGGTCTCTAAAGTTATATTCGCACTTCAATCTGGTTTCCAAAGTTTCGGTTAACTCAATTTAGCCCCTCAACATAGAATTCGTGACTCACATTGGTCCCTAACCTTATTTTCGTCACAGAACAATTAATGATGTGCTGAGATGAACTTAAAACTGACACACTAAACTTCTTAATAGGTATTTAATGTGGTAATTGAAATTTCTTTTACCTCACTTTTCTCCCTCGAAACCTTTAAAACCTTAACCCTAATTTCACATAAGGGTTTTAAAGACTTAAACAGAAAATTGAAGTAACAATTTTAATTGCTACATCAGATAGCCATTAGGAAGTCTACCATGGCAGCCATCAATCTATCTCAATACGTCGTTAATAGTTCTATGAAGAAATCAGCCACAGGGACTAACGTAAGTCACGGATACCAAGTTAGGGACCAAATTGAGTAAATTAAACTTTGGGGACTAGATTGAGGTGCAAGTGTAACTTTAGAAACCAATTTGAGTATTAACTCAAAAAATATACCTGATCAGGTAAAAATAGATCATTTCATGAATTATCAATCCTTATAGTAGCTTGCCTCTTTTTTTAATTATTATTTCAAAGTCACAAGTCTAAATGAATCATACCGGAAGAAACTTTGATGACTTCTTCATCACAGCAAGGGCACTGCCAAGGCATCCAGATCGCTGTTGTATGTTCAATAATAAATAGTGATTCAAGCACAAATAAAATGTCAGTCATAAAATATATAAAGGATATGATATTTCACTATAAAGTATCACAAATGTAAAAATTGGGTTTAGATGTGCCTCTTTTTGTCCTAAGCAAGTCATGCTTAAACGTGTGAACATGTTAATGTGCTTGCAATGCTTGCATTGAAGATGTGAAAAACCCAAAAGTCATACTAAATAAGAAAATCACCTGAGCTAATATCCATCCAACAAGCCAATCAATATCACTTCTGTGATTGCATATGACAAGTGCATGCTCTTTACCTTGAAAATCATGACAAAAACAGAGGATGAGATTTTACTCCAGGAAATTTTGGCCCTTCAAAACAACCTTCTTTTACTTTCTAAAACAAACTCAACCATGCACACTAGAAGAAGAAAGAGGAAGAAAAGTTGAAATGGATTACACACCAAATGCATGGTACAAGAAACTTACCCATCTTGTTTATGATTTCTTGATCTGTGAATATTTGGAGCTGAAATAAGAAAGATCCAAATGAAAAAATTGATCATGCTAAATGCAAAATAGGAAATTTTAAACTGTGGTGAAATTCATGATGTTCAATATAAGATAACATCATATTTTTATCATTGTTGAAGGATGTGAAAAGTAAAATAGAGAGAGGCATTATGGTGATTTGGTGAATAAAAACCAACATAAACAATTATCTATTGAAAGGAGCAAGCAACAAAAGGAGCACTTTCAAGAATAGACTAATTCCTAGTCTTTTAGGTGCTCGATGCAGCAAATGATTTGAGAAAAGAACCATTAGCTTCAATTATGACTAAAAGTTTACCTAAGCATAAAATGTTTTCCTTTGACAAGGATAAGTCCCATTACATAATAAAGCAAACTCTCTCAATATTTTCGTATATGTGAAAACAAGTCTATCAAAGAGAGAAAGAACAATGAAAATCTCCGTGCTCTATTATTTGGCAGAATAAAGTAGAAACATTTAGTCTCTCACCAAATTTTTTTACTCCCTTCAAATCTTTTGTTATTGGTTAGACAACGTAGATTGAAGGAGAATAAAATCTGTCTAAAGTGAAGCAGAAAAGTAACTACAAAATGATAAAAATAGTGAAAAATAAAATAATTCATCTTCACTTTCTCTAACTACATGGATCACTGTTCTATAGTAGTAGTGTATGACATTAGAGTATTTTTTTTATATATAGACAAAAGAACATGTAATGTCTTTTTCTGAAATACCTACATTAATAGGAACCCAACATCTTTTGCAACAATTTCAAATCCATAACGGCATTGACAGTATAGAAACAGGCTACTGTAATTAAACAAATGATCATAATTTTTATTTCTGACCATTATTGTTACTGTAATCATGTAAAGAAACTGGCAAAATTGGATATTTTACATGATAAATTAAACACATCCTACAACATCCTCAACCTATGACACTCAGTTTTAATCAAACCTTATTTTCACAATTCTATTTAGCATCTTTTTAGTAGTAGGAAAAACCATAAGACCAGCTTTATATCTTAAGTAAGCAATTTCTAATGAAAATGTATGGTATAATTTTACATCATAACATAAAGGACTAGAATCTCAGAAATTTTGTAAAAAAAGATGTTCGTTGTAAGTCACAAATGCACAATATATCTAAATCTAATCTTACTAACTCTCATTCTTGGAAAAATGTATAGTTGACTATCAAGTTCAAAGGTTCTTAACTTCTTATAAGCTTACAAAAGCGAAGTAACATATTTCAATAAAAACTTAAAAATCCAATTTTACCTCATACAATCAAGATACTCCTGGCAAAATGTAAAAGAAAACTTTGAACTAGCAAATAATAA
>NC_029786.2:76079580-76090715 GCF_000816755.2 Arachis ipaensis | reverse complement strand
GGAGGAAAGGGAAGTTGATTTAATACCTTAACTCCTGCCCACCAATCAAATAGCCATACAAGTTCTAGCCACAACAATTCTAGTGCTACCCTACTGATTCTTCTGTACAAACTCTTGGATATTGGTCGTACAAGGCAATAACATATTGTCTGAGGCCAAATAAACAAAATCAAGAGGCTATATAATTAATTAATTAATTAAAGTAATCCAAGACATCTCATACAATTCTTGCTGCACAATTTAATCAGTTGCATTAAACCAAAAGTGATTCTCTCTTATCAAAGAAAGTTGAAAATAGTAGTTATCAACTTATTATTAACTTTCTTCGTTACGCAATGATTTATGCAATTGCTAGAAACAATCAAGCAGTTTCTTTCTCAGATTTTCAAAACTAATAAGCTTAAGTTATAATAATAATAATAATAATAATAATAATAATAATTTGTTCTATCAACAATTAAAAATCAATTAAAGTATACCAAATTTTCAGGCATAAGCATACGTTAAAAATGAAAAAACGCAACAACTTGATCGAGTGTATATGACAACAACATATCAAATCAAATAAGCAGTCTAATTTTCTCCTTTATCACAAACAACATTAAAAAATGGAATAGTTATATTTTTTTCCCCTTTTATTTTAAACTCAACGAAATGTGGATGAATAATTAACAAAAAGATCCTCCCAATTGAAAACCCTATTATTTAGATTATCAAAGAAGAAACACACACAAAAAGAAAGTATCTTTTTCCCTCTACATCGTTATTGTTTTTCCAGCAACAACAAATTGAAAAAAAAAAAGAAATATATATCAAACAATATCAAAATTTACAATTTTATTATTATTGTTTTGGGAAAAGAAAATTAAGGAGGAATAAGAATCAAAGAAAAGAGTTACCTGAATGAGATTAACGATGAGACCGGTGGTGAAGAATAATATTCCCACAGGAACAATAGCAACTACGGCTGGGACAGGCATAATAACCACAAAACATAGAACACAAAAATGCTGATTGAATTTGATTTAATGAATTTAATTTCAGAGAAATCCTATTTGGTATTGTGTATTCCTCATGAGTGTATTCTTGTTTCTATTCTTCCTCCTCTTTGTTTTTTCTAGCTTCTGTGTGCATGCAAAATTTTAATACATTAAATAAAATAAAATAATTTTTAATTTTATTTTTTAACCTCAACCTTAGCCAACCTCAAAACGTGGTTTGCCAAAATTTAAAGGAGACATCAAATACACGCCCCATGATCATACCAGTGGCTAGAAAAAATAGTCACTGTTTTGAGTGTTTTCACAATAATAAACTAAGGTTACAAGATTAGGAGCATGTCTGGGAAATTGAAAGTATTTTTTTTATTCAAGTTATTTTTCAAAGATTACCTATTTTTATTAGTCTCTAAAAATTTTAAACATGGATATTTTAGTCTTTAAAAAAAATTAATATACAGATCAATTCTTAAATTTTACTTCGATAGATAAATCAGTCTTCAATTCAAACAGGAGCAGTTACGTATCTCCCTCTCTCCGCATGTGAGGTTAGTGCTTCGGACATTCTTCTCCCCCATTCTCTTCCCATCTCGCCAGGCCGTCGCTGCTAAGAACACCATCCGCCACTCAGAGCATCAGCCGAGGCCACCCTGCCCACCGCGAACGTCCAAGCACCACCTTCGCGCATGTTGCGTCATTCACCAGCTCTCTTACGCGCCGGCCGTGCAGTCCCCCAGCCCTCTCCGTTGGCGTATCGGATCCCTCCTGTCCTTTCTTTCTTCCCCGTCGCTGCGGCCATGTCCGGTTACCACGCAACCAGCAACCGTTCAACGTTGCACTTCCTGGATCTCGCCGCAGTCGCAACCGATCACCGCTGAACCCCTGTTGGCACACCGTGGTAGCAAATCTGAGAATAGGAAGTCCCTCTCTTCTCCTCACGCAAGCACGATGGGTGATGAAAAGTTTGCTACACTATCGTCAATAATCTTTGATGATTATATTCCTTCAAATGACAATTGTGCTTTACAACTCCCACAAGAGACCAACTAGATAAAAAGTAAAAGTCTTTTTTTATACATATGTTCATTACAGTAAGTCGGCGGATAGTTATTTTTATGCCTAATGCAGATGGTTATTTATGTAAGTACAATTAAAATAATCTAAATGTTCAATATAGTAGATATGCATATGGTTGTTTTAATGAGCATTTAGATGATTATTTTATTAGATTTGGTTAAAGCATAAAGACTAAACATTTTGAGGGGTGATCAGTTTTATATGTAATCAGGTTATTTTAATTGGGGGTAAGGGATTCATGGTATTGTTAGGGCTGGAGGAGGTCACGACACTGTTGGGACTGTGGGACTGTGGGGGTCATATTGTTAAAATTTGAAATTTGAAATTGGGGAATTTAAAATTTGATGTAAAATAACTGAATGAGAGTTTTTGAATTTAGGATAATTTGTAGAATGATTTTCACTATTTATTTTTATTGGGCTAAATAATCAGCCTATTGTACATATTATCAAGATTCTCCATTGTCCCCCTAGTAGAGTTCCATTCATTAACCAAGTTAACCAAGTTATTAAAATCCTCGTTGGCACAATAAATCTGCCGCCACTACTACTACCATTGTCGTCGTTGCTGCCGCTGCCACTATTGTCTTCTTCTTCCTTCTTTAACGTCTTGTTGTTGTTGTTCTTCTTCTTCTGCTTCGTCATCTTGTCTTTTTGTTATTGTTGTTGTTTAATTTCTTTTTCTTTGTGAATTAGATGTATCTTTTTTACTGAGTGAAATTTAAAAGGTATGAATACTTTTTATATTGTTTTTCTATAATCAATATTTGTGTGCTATATGTGTAAACTTGTGTGCTATGTTGAACAAAAATGTGTTATGATTAAATATTTGTGTGCTGTAATAAACTAAAATTTGTTTAATAATTTTTGACAAATTTGTGTGAATTATCAGGCTATTAGTTTCGATTACTTGTGTTGTTTTTCTATACTCGATATTTATGTGCTATTGTATGTATTTTTGTTTTTTTTCTTGATTATGATTATTTATGATGATCTTAATTTTTTTTAGTTGAGTTGTTTAAAAAATGGCAGATGAAAAATGGCAGGGCAGTAGGACCTGATAATATCCCGATTGAGGTTTGGAAGGGTCTTGGAGGAAAAGGCATCAACTGGTTAACCAAGCTTTTTAATGAGATTTTAAGGTCAAAGAAGATGCCTGATGAGTGGAGAAAGAGTACCTTGGTACCTATCTACAAGAATAAGGGGGATATACAAAGTTGCGGAAACTATAGAGGGATTAAGCTTATGAGTCATACTATGAAGTTATGGGAAAGGGTGATAGAACGGAGGTTGAGAAAAGAGACACAAGTAACAGAGAACCAATTTGGATTTATGCCAGGTAGATCTACCACTGAAGCAATATACCTATTAAGAAGGATGATGGAGAGGTATCGTAGTAATAAAAGGGATCTACACATGGTGTTTATTGATTTGGAAAAAGCGTATGATAGGGTACCAAGGGAGGTCTTATGGAAGGTTTTAGAAAAGAGGAGAGTAAGGATCGCATATATTCGGGCAATTAAAGACATGTATGATGGGGCCACAACTAGTGTGAAGACTCAAGGTGGTGTGACAGAGGAATTCCCTATTGGTATAGGATTACACCAGGGATCATCCTTAAGTCCATACCTTTTCACATTAGTCTTGGAAGTACTCACAGAGCACATCCAAGAGCCTGTGCCATGGTGCATGCTTTTTGCCGATGATATCGTCCTTATGGGAGAGTCAAGAGAAGACCTAAATAAGAAGTTGGAGTTATGGAGAGAAGCTCTAAAAGTGTATGGTCTGCACATAAGCCGTAGCAAGACGGAATATATGGAATGTAAGTTCAGTTTGAGAAGGGAAAACTCCAATATAGAGGTGAAGATTGGAGAAAACATCCTGAGAAAAGTTAAAAGTTTTAAGTAGCTGCTCACCCCTTTCACCAAAACAAAACAAAAAGATAAAAGAAAAAAAAAAGAAGAGGGAGAACGGAGAAGGGACAGAGAGGAGAGGGGGAAACTGAGAAGAAAAAGTGGGAAGAGAAGAAGAATGCGCTGGCGCGCGGAGGGTCTTGCTGTTGCCGTCACCGCTAGTCTAGCCGTGTGCGAGAGAGAGAAGGTTCGCAGATGAAAGGTGCAGCGGAACGAAAGAGGACCCAGGCCCTGTCGTCACCGTTCACAGGGGCCACAAGCCGCGTCGTTGTCGCTGAGGAAGGAAGGAGCAGGTGCTTCCGCCACCATCGTCGCCGGCGATGTCGCAAATAGGAGAGAGATCGGGCAGAGGGAGAACGATTCGCACCGCCAGCTGCGTCCGTGGGAGGAATCGCCGCCGTTCGTGTCTCCTGTCGCTGTCAGCTTCGCGCCAAGCTCCCATGGCTGTTGCCGCCGAAGCCTTCACCGTCCTTGCCGCTGAAGCTGGTCACCGGAAGAGAGGAGATGACGGTGGTGGGAGTTACCATTACTATTCTATCTCTTCTCATTGAAGGATGCTGGAAAATGCAGTTGCAGTTGCAGGAGGACGCTCTTACCATTCCAAACCCCATCTGGTTCTAGTTTTGGTACTGGCCCGATTTGTTTAGGCTGGTTTCGGTTCTTCTGAGTGCTGGAATTGCCGCCGCCGCTCCATTTCCATGGGTCCCCTAATTACAGTAAGCTATTCCTCGTTCCGAACATCCATAATCGTCATTCTGTTATAAGTTGCTGAGGAATTTATGGTGGTATTTGTTATATAACTGAGTTTCGGTTATTATATGTGCGATTAGAGTTGCTGTGCTTGCCGGGAGTTGTCACTGAAGCTGTTGGGCCCGCCGTGGTTGCACCCAGGTTGCTGCTGCGTCGCCGGAGACCACAGCTAAAGCCTCTGTCTTCTTGGGTTTCTATTGCCGTGAGTTACTTAGTTATACGTCGTCGTCGAAACCAGGCCAGATTTACTGTGATGTTACTGCCGCTAGGACGGATGCTCGGGTTTGATTTCTATTTTTTTTCTGTCGTTGGGAGCAGACACCAGAGCTGTTCTTAATGATTCGGTTCCAGCTACTGTAATTGCAATTTGTAATAATGCGATTACTATAAGAGGCATCAGAGTTGTTGCTGTCCTCGGGGTTAACGTTATTGCTATTGGCATGAATTAAAAGGAAAGGGAATTATCACGATAAGTTACGCGGACTCAGCTAACTGAGGTAGGTGTTTTTATTAAAATCTATTTTTACATTACAGAGTTGTGATAAATAGATATTGATGCAAAAAGATATACTTCTGTGATTATATTTGTCTTGTGGACGTGATGGTTTGTTGGATTGGATTATTGGGTGCTTGATTGCGTGAGTGGTGTATAGTTGTTGATAAAAACCGGTTTGAAATGTTATTTACTTGATTATTATGAAAGATGGATTTTCTTGATTTTGGAGTTTACTTGGTAATATAAATGAATCGATTTTGGAAATAATTTGAGATATGAAAATAAATTGATTCTGGAAACGGTTTGATTTTGAGTTGGTCTGATTTTTATAAATGATTTAATATTTGAGCTGATTTGATTTTAAAAAGAGTTTTATTGTTGGAACTGGTTTGATTTGAAAATAATTTGATATTGGAACTAGTTCAACTCGGGAAAAATGATTGAGATTTGGAATTGGTTGATTTGAGAAATGATTGGATGGGATCCGAAAAGGGTGGCAGTGTCTGAGTTTTAGAGGAGATGTTGCCGAAATTTTATAAAATTAGAAGTTTTATTTGAAGTAGTTATTTTAAAAAGGTTTAATTTTAAGCATTATATGGTTTAAGATTACTTTATTTATCAAAGGAAGAGTTATGTTTTGGATTGGAAATTGTTAGCGAATGGAATGGAAAGAAGGATGATGAGGATTTTTTGTGAAATATGATTTTGAATGAAATTGAAAATTTGAAATGAAATATGGATTGATGAATGATGATGATGTTGAGAATGACTTAGACATTGATGAATGTTGAATGAATTATTTATATGGCTTATGAAATTGAATTATCTGAGACACGAGTTTTCCTGAAAAAAGTGTCGTGACTTGCCACTACGTGTACCAGGTAGAGAACTCGATACTCTGTTGACCCTACGACGTAAGTGTAACCGGGCACTATATAAATTTCCGGGAATGTTACCCCCATTGAGCAATATTGATTATTTGAGAAAAAGCTATGCATAGACTCTTGGGGATGCACGTCGGGGGACAGTCTAAGGACAATTCAAACTTGTCGGGCTGGCTGGATAACCGACAGATGAGCCTCATCAGCCATAGGACAGGCATGCATCATATGCATTTGTATGCTTTGCTTGGGTTTGAACTTGTTTTTGTTTGCCTAATTGCTAAACTGTTCTTAACTGCTACTTGAACTATTTGCTGTAACTGCTACCTAAACCTGTGCTTTCCTTGTCTGTCTTGCCTGTGTTTGTCCTGGCATGCTACACTTGAGAATGAACTTTGGTGCTGAATTAATGATTATGTTGTTTGATTGCGTGGTTGGTTTTTGATTGAGATTTTCTTATAAGAAAGGAAATGTTTCGGATTTCTGAAAGAATAAATATTATTTCTCTGAAAAGGTTTTGAACGATTATCTATTGGTTTTTAAAAAAGATTCATAAGATAATGATAATTACTAAGCTTGAAAACAATTTTCTTATTAAATATCTTCTTATGACTACTTTGAAACTCCGAGGTGAGACCGTGTGGTTAGGTTTTCACCCCCTACAGCTTTACCTTTTCAGGAACCGAATGAAGAAGCATTAAGAAGAGTTATACTGCGTTTGGTTTATATGTTGTTGTATTAATTAGATTATTTTCTTCCCTCGTCTTTGTTATTACAATTTTGTAAGAGGGATATGAGTTGTATGTTATATATATATTATATTATATTATAAGATATTATGTAAGAAGTCTTGTATATGAATCTATGCCTGCTTATTTTTTTTTAAAATAAAGTATTTACTTCCGGTTTTCAAAGAAATCAACGATATGGTGTTGAGTCATAGACTCCTATTTTAATATTAAGTATATAAAGTAGTCGTAATATTTCTTACTATCAGAGTGGCGCAGCAGGAAGCGTGACATTCTGGTAGTGAGGATGTTACATATCACGCGTTTCATTTTGAGAGTGATTTTTATTGTAGTTGGGCCAATTTGGTTGGATTAGGTTGCCAAAAAAACTTGAATATGTAGCATTACTCTTTATTTTTTGGCAGAGTAATTACTCAAATCAGTCCTTAAGGTAGCGTTTGGTGGAGAGATAGAGACGGAAAGACTGAGACTGAGAGACAGAGACTAAGAGACAGAGATTGAAATAAATTTCAGTATTCTGTTTGGTGCAAAATGGGAGACAGGAATTGAAACAAAAATGGAACTCTAATTTAATTTGCACAAAGGGTAAAATTGGAAATAATTAATTGAAATAAAAGTATTTTAGGTATAAAATGTTATTAAAGTTTTAGTCTCCATCTCTAAAAATTTCAGTCCCCTCTGTCCCTACTTTTTGGAGGTACTAAAATACTGAAATTTTAGAGACAGAGACAGAAATTTTAGTACCAGTCTCTGAACTAACAAACACGATACTGAGTCTCAGTCTCTCAGTCTCTGTCTCAGTACCTCAAAACAAACGCTACCTAAAGGTTTTAAAAGTTGACATTTTAGTCTCCAAAAAAAATTAATACACAGATCAATTCTCAACGTTTTTCTCTATCAAACATAACAGTTCCCCATCCATTTTATTTTTACTATATGTCAACCTTTATTATTATTAATTTAACTTTATGCATGTGGACGAAGACACTAACATATTAATATACTCTTTTCGTTAGAAACAAGTAAGATGAATAATGATATTTTGAAATACAAAATTTATCATTTCTGATATTTAATTTTATTTTTTTTATATGTATAGAACATTGGTGTCAAACACTAAAGTTGTATTTAGAATGAAAATTGAGGCGGAGAGATAGAAATTGGAAGACTGAGATTAAATTAAGCTTTTATATTATGTTTAGTGTAAAATATATAGGATTGGGCTATGTCTTAGTATCCTATTTGATTCAAAATAAATATGAAGATGAAATAAGAATATTTATTAAAATATCTGTAGTTATTAAAGAAAATATTGAAGTTTTAGTCTCCGTTCTTACAAAATTTTAGTCCTTTATGTTCTCACTTTCTACAGGTACTAAAGAGACTGAAATTTCGTATCTGAGATTAAAATTTGAGTGCATTTCCATCCCGGCGCATGATAATTTTTTCAAAGGACTACGAGGCCCCGATAAAAAATATTATTTTCGGTACTTATTGATATTTAATTTTGTGAGACTGGGTAACTCATCTGTCAATGATCTCTCTTTAGAATATATTCTCCATTTAATTTTTATAAGTAAAAATAATTTAAAAATCATTAATATTTTTTAGTTTTATATAATAAATTTAGCTAATGTATTTAAAAAAGGTAATAAAAAAGAACTAAACAACTTTGATAATTATTCTTAAAAGACAATAAAATTCCCAATAAAAAAATTTATCAATCCTAATTAGTTTTTAATTGATAAATTAACAGTTTAACATTCCATGTAGGCTTATTTCGTTAATACAGAAAAAAATAAAATATTAACAGGACTAATCATCAGTCTCATAAAACTAAAGATTAGAAATAAAAAATGATATATTTTTTTGTTGAGAATTTCATTATCTTTCAAAATAATTGTCCCGACAGAAACAGTTTAAAACTTTTCTCTAAAAATTTTAGTTTCAATTTTTAACTATCAAATATAATATTAAGTCTTTGACCCAATTTCAATCTCTAAAAAACAAACACAACTTATTTTCTTAAGAATTACCTAGACGAATATGTTGAAGGTGACCGAAATAGAAGAGTCCAGGAAGGTGAGGCGGTTAAATGTGGCTGATCCAACGGTGGGTGATACCAGCATAGGAGAATTTCGACGCTCAATGTCTTTAATGAGGTAGCAAATTTTATGTGTATGCGTAATGAGGTAGCAAATTTCTTTGGGTTGATACCAGGACTCAGTTAGGTAAAGGTTAAAGTTCGAATTAGGAATGATAACACAATCCATACTCACAGATATTCAATACATCTTTATCCAATCATGAGAAGTAATTATCCAATTCGACGTGGGTACTTGAACAAATGGACAGGATTGGATTTTGAATGTGTCTGTCTAATATTGTATATTCATTTTTAACATTATGTGACTTTTTATTTTTTAATTTAATATATGTTTGGATAGTATTTATACTTTAAAATTTAATTTTGTATACTCCAAAATATTACTAACAATATCTAAAAAAAATTAAAATAAAAGTATAAGTGTTTCTTGTTGCCAAAAACACCCAATATTATATCAAACCAAGCAATATTATTAATACCCCCATTCTAATACAACAAATAACGTGGTACATATAAATTAACCGTCATGCATTTTATTTATTATTATGGATGAATAATTGCATGAGGTGCAAGTAATAAATTAATCATGGTATAAACTGAAGATCTGCATCTTCTTTCTCCGTCCCAACTAGTTGTTATCATACCAGAATTGCTTTTGAAGATAATCGATTGTGTTTTTGTCTATTTGAAAGGCTTTGGCTAAAACTTCATCAGATATTGGTGGAGTAGATCCAAAAACAGCATTGGCAATAGTGATAACTCCTGCATTTTGACTGCTTAGAGCAGCAATAGCAACAGCATTGCCATAACCAACATTCAATTGGAAGTGAGGAAGCCCGATTGGAAACACAAACACGTCACCCTTATTTAGCACTTTGGTGAAAAGACGGTTCTGTCCATTGTTTTGGTTAGAGGTGACAAATCCAACATGAAGAGTGCCTTCAATAACAATAAGAATCTCTGTGCCTCTCGGGTGAATGTGAGGAGGGTTTAATCCTCTGGGTGCAAAGTCTATACGAGCTAAGGATATGCCTAGTGTGTTGAGTCCGAATAATTCATTAACGCTAACTGGAGTAACTTTTGAACCAAGTTTATTGCTAGTGTTTCCAGCATCAACGTGTTTAAAGAAATCTTCAGCTACCACAAGCATAGGATCTTTGCAAAATTTTCCATTTACAAAAACTGCAATTCAAAAAAAAAATGTTTTAGTAAAAAATAAGGCAACTAAATGATATTTGATGTGAATGAAACTTGATATTCAAGTAACAAAATCTAGAGTAAATACTCTTTTCAGTCATTGATCATTTACTCGAATTGTTCTTTTACAATTCGAAAATTTTTAATCAACTCCAAATCGTCTAAGTAATTGGTCTAAGTGTCCCCTATGTTAGAAGTCACTTAGTCTAATAACAAAAGTTGCTTAGACCAATTATTTTGATGTTTGAATATCAGTTAGAAACTTCAAATTATGGAAGAATGCTTTGTCTTTGGAACAAATAATGAGGCAAGAACATTTATTTTGAAATTTATATAAGGAGTGTGCTTTTTATACATACCAGCAGATTTGGTATCATTAACTGCCACACAAAAGTCTTGGAGAGGGCTGGGATCATAGGCAGAGGCAAAAGATGATGCCAAAGCCAGAAAGGCAACAATGAAGTGTGCAATTATTGTCATCTTGTCTCTCGTAATTAAAATCAAGTCTTCTCTCTTAATTGTTGTGTTGTATATATATATATATATATGATGCTTGTATGTGAATGTTGAAATTTATTACATGGGACGCATTGTATTTATAGGGAGGATCCGTTGACATGGTTTTTCCCTTTAATTAATTAATTAATCTTTTCAGGGATTAGTTCTCTAATTAATGTATGAACCATTCTTCAACAACTATATGCATGCTAGTTCAAATGAATTAGTAATGTATTACCTCGTCTAATCACAGTGTTGCCTGAAATATTAGTTTTATAATGGGAACAATACGCCTTATGATTAAATGTTCAGAGTTGGTAGCCTTAAGAGTTATGACTCAGTACACGGTGGTTAAAATTTAATCCATACTCTTACGTCTAATACCATATATGAAATATTCTTAAATTATTTTATTGATTTTTATAATTTTATTAAATTTATAATTAAATTTTATATTTTTTTAAGTTTTT
>NC_029786.2:76076152-76079454 GCF_000816755.2 Arachis ipaensis | reverse complement strand
TATTTTATTAATTTAAATATTTTTATCACGATAAAATTTAATTAAAAAATTTAAAAATTTAATTTATAACAAAATATAATAACTTAATTATAAATTTAATAAAATTAAAAATACAGTAATTAAACCTAAAATATTTCTCCTTTTTCAACCTTATGTTTTTGAAGTTGCGTGTGGACAAGTTGATAATTTTTTCATCTTTGACCATGTCTAAACCTGAAATATTCTCTTATAAATCCATAATAGTGTTGAGTTTTGTGCCTAATCATTAAACTTCTTTTTTGGGATAACCGGTACTTAGATTAATATATTCCAATGTTTGACACAGTGTTCTTTTTCTCATATACACATAGGGTGAGTTTTAGCCTGGGCGGCCTGGCTGAATATAGTCTGACATAAATTTCTGATTCGTGTCCTGTTTTATCCGTATTTTTGTTTTAATCTATTGAAGTTATTGATATTGCAAAATTGCCTTAAATTTGAAGATAATTTCTTAAATATAACCACGGAGTTAATATGGACCGAAAATCAGTTAATGAGTGTGGACAGTTTGATAATAAACACTTAAACAGTGATGACATTGTGATAGGGTATGATTAAAAAACATCTATTAATTCCTTTGATCTTGTTTTTGGCTATGGCTTCCGCGAACATGAACGGTGTGGCGCCATTTCTGAGCAAGACGTACGACATGGTGGATGACTCGTCCACTGACTCGGTTGTTTCGTGGAGCAATAACAACAACAATTTTGTCGTCTGGAACGTTCCCAAATTCGCAAGCTGAATCTTGCCCAAATACTTCAAGATTAAAAAAAAGAAGGTAGGACAAAAAAGAAAAGAGAACAATTAAGGAACAAAAGCATATCAGCTAAAAATCAGCAAAAATGTGTTTGGGTTCCATGAAAAATCGGGTTTTGGTTTGTCTCCGTGATCTCAGGAGCAGTTTTCAAACATATTATTTAAAAAGTGATTTTAATTAAACGGTTTTGTTTACTTTTTGGCTGGTTACATTTTGATTCTATATACTTTTCTAAAAGAAAAAGGGTTAACCACAAAAAATGTACCCAAATTTTACTATTGACAAAAATGTCTTTAAATAATTTAAAAACACAGCAAAAATACCTAACAATAAATATATATTTTTAAAAAATACTTTAGAGATTGAATTTTGATGCAATTTTTTGCAAGCATGATTATAAAATTGAGATATTATTATCCTTAAAATTTGGTAATTTTTCGTTAAGTATATATTTTTCTTATAATTTTTTTGTTAACAACCAATAATACTTTTAAAAAATTATAAAAAAACATATATACTTAACAAAAAATCACCAAATTTTAAGAACAATAATATCTCATTTGTTTAATCATTCTTACAAAAAATCGCATCAAAGTTCAATCTCTAATGTATTTTTGGAGAAATACATATTTAATGTTAGTTTTTTTGCAAGATTATCTAACATTAAATATGTATTTCTCAAAAAATACATTAGAGATTGAATTTTGATACGATTTTTATGAAGCATGATTAAAAAAATGAGATATTATTATCCTTAAAATTTGGTGATTTTTTGTTAAGTATATAATTTTTTTGTAATTTTTTATTAACAACCAATAATACTTTTAAAAAATCACAAAAAATACATACTCGGCAAAAAATTACCAAATTTTAAGAATAATAATATCTCATTTTTCTAATCATTCTTACAAAAAATTGCATCAAAATTCAATCTCTAAGATAATTTTTGAAAATACATACTTACTGTTGGGTATTTTTGTTGCATTTTTAAATTATTTAAAGGTATTTTTGTCGATAGTAAAATTCGGGTGTATTTTTGTCAGCGTTTGAATAATTCAGGAGCATTTTTGGTAGTTAACCCAAAGAAAAAATAAAAAAAAAAAGAAGTAAAGGCCACTCATTATTCATCAATGGCCTCTTGATTCGGCGCTGCCATGCTAATTTCTTTCTCCGGAAGAGCCGCGGTCATCCCCCAGCAAGTCTTCCGTCTTCACTGGATGTCGTTGTCATGGGGTTGCGTCGCCATCGTTGAAATCGGTTATCTGCATCTTCATTGGAGTGCGACGCCTGCTCCTCTCTTAAAAGTTTGAATCTTCATCGGAGACACCACCTGAATATTCAATAGATTCAGGGGCTAGAAACTTCGAAGATGGTTCCACACGAATGAAGAGTTTTGATGACGAGAAGATTGATTGCTGGTTCAGTGCCGCTGAGGAGGATGAGGACGAGCAGGTGAGGGGCGACCGTAGGTGAAGCCGTTGTCGATCACAATTCACAACTCCGCCCAAGAGGAGAAGGATACGCAAGTTTGAATGTCGGGTCGGGTTTGGGGTTGAGGTTATTGTTTGTTTCAGGTTTCCTTTTTTTTTCACTTGTAAATGCATTCCTTTTGAAATTCTAAATGGGTTAGAGTTTTAACGGGTCAGAAGTTGAATAAATGTGAATAAAAATTATTATCCAACGACTAATGGGTTAACAGTTACTAGCCTACAAATGAGAATAAGCCCCAACCCAAATTAGGTTGCTTAAAAAAGTCCATCCACAAAAAATTATTTCCATATTTAACTTCACATATCCATATTTTCAATAATTACATACGAACCCAAACATGGGAAATGAATCACCATATTTAACTTCACATATCTATATTTTCAGTAATTACATACGAACCCAAATATGGGGAATGAATCACTATTTCACTAAAAACTTCTTCAACAATTAGCTGGTTGATAGGATATGTACTATGTGGCAGGTTTCAAAAAAATTGTAACACGCGTCACCAACAACTTGTGACACCACTTCAATCCGTACAAGGCGTATACGGAGCCTGATTCAGCGAGGCCCAGGCTAAAACTCATCATATAGTACTACATTTTTTTTTGTGAGCTATAGCCTGCACCTGTCAAGATGAGGAGAAGAATGCACCTGTTACTTTTGACCGAGATCAATGTCTTCTTGTCCAATTTTTTATAATTTTTAAAAGGATCATTTGATTAGTCTTAAATTATTTAATGGCCTATAATAAAAATAATATTTTTATAATTGTCTCGTTTTAGACAGAGCCTTACTAGCCAATGATTCAATGTGTTTGCTTCCTATAATAAAAATTAAAAATAAAAAATATTTAAGACAAAATAAAAACTAAAAACTAAAATTACAAAAATTAAAAACATTGAAAATTAAAAAGTAAAAACTTTAAAACCAATCCACTACCAACATGGATCGGATTCCAAACCGCAACCTCAATTTATTAAAGGCAAGATGTGGGAATAAAAAATATCTAATG
>NC_029786.2:76065059-76076050 GCF_000816755.2 Arachis ipaensis | reverse complement strand
TTAGAGGTGGAGTATTTTTTTTAATTAATCCCTTTAATTTAAGATTTTTTTTAGAAATAAAATAAAAAAAATTATATTTTCTCAAACACCATTTTCGAACTTTAATTCTCTAAATACGATTTTTTTTTGTTTAAAGCAAGTTCGCCGCACCCCCGGCGAACTCTATAAAAATTATAGAGTTCGTCGTATCCCCGGGGAACTCTCTTTCAAATATTTTAAACCCATGTTTTTAATCTATTTAAACAAGTATGACTTCTTCAAGGATTTTTTTAATTTAAATTAAAAAAAAGTCATATTTAACCTTGGCAACTATTATCATCGTAGATACACTGGAATAATCCATAATTAACAAGGATTTTTTTAATTATAAGTCGTATTTTTTGAAAAAGTAATTAGACCTCCAAAAAGATCTCCTGGCTTGGAATTTTTTCCCTTACTCCGGTAGATCCAAGTCGGATTGGAAATTTTTTTTGTACATGATAACTGGTAAGGGGCAGATAAACCCGACTCAAACTCACAAAGATTTAGTAACAAACAAATCATGAGACTAATGTTTCCATCATTTTTCTCAACTAACTCAATTAAAAACGGAAGTACTGAAAAAGTCGAACTTATAGACCTGCAAGCTCCAAGCTGTTACTATGCTACTAGTTTTGAAGACTCTGCTGCGTCTTCGGCCACCGTCTTCAGTTTGGGGATTTTTTTTTTGTATAAATTTTGACATAAGTTTGGGCTTACCAAATTGTATATTAGAATAACTTTTATCATAAAATTATAGACTTAAAATATTACGATATTGGTACATGAGAAGTCCGAATACAATACACCAAAAAAAAAAGATTGAAAATTTTGGCATAACAAAATTGTATATTGACAAAGTAGTTCAATTTGGTTAAAATTAATAATTTAAAAAAAAAAAAAATCAATACAACTGTTTTAGGGTCATAAAGTAGACCACACTTTATCACTTTATGAAAATAATGAAAATAAAGTAACACGTATCAATAATGTACACTAATCAACAATGCAAAAAGTATAGAGTGCATTTTTCTCCTCATCTTATGCAGGTTATAACTCAATTTTTTTTTTGGGTTATAAATGGCACTACGTTTTTTCCTTTTTTCTTTATGGGTGACATGAAACAGTACTTATTTTCGTCTTGATCCATTCATTGAATAGGATTCCCGTTCAATCTTGTTTATTAGATTTCAGTTCAGTCTGATAATCTAATACACTTTGTTTCTTTAATAATTTGTTTGACAGCATATCACATCTGATGAAGTTTCTTTTCCCCTCTTTCTTATGGGTCATTTGTGATGGAGTGCATTTTTTTAAAATTAAAAAATTAGTTGACATGATTTTCATCATCATCGTATATATATATTTGGAAACGTTTCAGGTGTGTTAGGGTACGAAACTGGAATTTCAGAACTCCAAATGCTCCATACGATCAAATTGGAACTTTGTTTTTTTTATTGGGATGGTAATGGTATTTTTTTTGAAATGTAGACTATTAAAGTGTTATTTTTAAATGTGGAATTATTTAATGAGAGAAGTAAAGATTAGACCGTCCGATTTGTTAGAGGTATAAAAATCAAACTATTCGATCTGTAAAGATACAAAAATTGCACCGTATGATTTGTGAAAGTGACAGAAATCAGACTGTCTAATTTATAAAGATACATAAATCGGACCGTTCAATTTGGGTTAAAAAAATTAAAAAAATTAAGGCACACAAATCGAACCCTCCAATTTGTGTACTTTCTACAATCTTAAAAAATACAAAAAATTACAATATTAAGATATATTACTACTTTTACTTTTACACTTAAAAAAAAGCCTTATTGTATGTAATTTTTTGTCTTTTAGCAGTTGACTCTGAATGATCAATGCACCCCTACATCTAAAATGGAAAATATTATTTTAGAGAATTTGTAAATTAGAAAAAAAGATTGGAGTATATCTCACTTTTTCGTGTTGGAGCAGCCATGAGAAAGTCGTTAGATTCTATTCGTTAGTTCAAGTGTTCAAGCAGTTATGATCAAAGGATTTGGTCCTCTTAATTTTGAGTTTTATTTTAGAGGATAAAATGTGATCTCTCACTATTTATTTTATAAATGAAATTAAAAAAATATAAAAAAAATCATTTAAAAATAAAAAATTACACTTTATTCTCTAAAATAAAAATTTAAAATTTAAAAGATACAAGTTTATAATGAAATGAGTTTTATGTGTCTTGGTACAAAATAAAAACCTAAAAAAGCTTGAGATAATTGCAAAACATATTTTTTTTTATTAGGGAATATAACCAACTTGACAAAATTTAAAGTGTGATGCAAGTGAGATAATTGAAATGCTAGCTTCATCGGCATAAGATCTACGAGACTAAATCCCATCAAATAAAGATCACTGCATTATTTTAAAACAAGATTAAAAGACAGTAATTCTTCCCATTATTTATTAAATAACAAAACATGAAAACTTGTAAACTAAATTTCATTTGGTTTAAAATTATTAAATTCAGTAGATGAACAACGAAATAGAAGCGCAAAACAATATTATCAAATTTATAAAAAAAATAATGAGAATGAACATTCCTTTAAGTCTAATTTTAGTAACATATTTTAATTTTTAGTTAATAAAAAATTCAATATCAACGTGAAATCATATGTTTGTTAGGATTTGGTTGAATTAGTCCCACATTGTTTAGGATAGCAAATGGAGTGGGTGGCCTAGGCTATAAATATGAGGCTAAGTTCTCCATTTGTTTTTGCACCAGTCAGAAACACTTTAAGCTTGTATCTGATTTTTCTTTTCCTCTGTACTCTTTGATTAGAGAGTGTTATGAGGTGTAGTTAGATATTTGCTTTGAGAGAGTGTGGGTGTACTGGGGTGCCGGTAAGAAAAAGAAGTCTATGTGTTATAACAATTTTCAACAGAGAAATAAAATAGACACAATCACAACAATGTTAACATGAACAGAGAATTATTTTTCGGTGAAACCACACCAACTTTAAATATTAGTGTATTAGTCGGCGATAACATGTCGATTGATTCAATCTTTTAGTTATCACATGCAAATAAAAACTATAGCAAATGATCTTAATTTGGATTACAAATAGAATAATTTTCAGAGACAATCACTGTAGTTTTGATTGAGGCGATAATAATAGTTCTCGTTTAATCAACACACATCTTTTTTGAGTTTTTGGTACCTATTGTTTTGACTAATTCAACTATACAGAAACACAAAAAAATAATCATCACAATTATCATTTGGAGTTTTTATGCCCATGCTTTACAAGTAATATATTCATCGTTTCATTAATATGATTTTTAATCCTATATGCTTAATTTAATCCTATGATGAATTTTATACATATTTAATCTTCATTCATAATTAGTCATTGATTTTTTTTAAACATAATTTTAAATGAGTGGTCCTAAATGATGAACATATATACTAATGTCAACTATCAATTGAATATAGTAAATGATAGGTGTGCTATTTAATTAATCAATTACAAATAGTAAATAATTTAGGGAAGGCTATGTATTTTATCATTATTGTAAATAGCATTTTAATTTTTTTTTATTATCAGATTGTAAATCACAATGTTATGATTTTATGAGATATAGAAAAATACGGAATGAGCGAAGGAGAGAGTGGGAGCGAGGGTTTGATGGTGAAACACAAAGAGGATGATGACAAAGCCGTCGAAAAAAATAAGGGAAAGGTGTGAGTGGGTGTGCATCAGGTGATAAGGAGGGTTATTTTCGGGATGATTGTCACAAGGTTTCTAAGGTCTCTTTTCGAGATAAGGTCATTGGTGTAGCAAATTCGAAGGCCTTTGCACTCGTCGAATTTTTATCAGGGGATGGTATTGCGACGGTAGTTAGCAAGCAGGGTGATTCTCAGCTACCGTGTGTAAGCTTTACGAAAGAGGCGAAGACATGTTTGGCCGAACCTTACAGAGAAACATTAGTGATCAAGGTACTGGACCGGAAATATAGTTACACAGCTCTTTTTCATAAACTGAGGGTATTATGGCACATCAAAGGAGGTTTCAATTTGCTAGATGTGGGTTTCGGGTATTTTCTGGTGAAATTTGATGCCACTGAGGATCGTAAAAAGGTCATGTTTGGTGGTCCTTGGTTGATCGAGGGCCACTACGTTGTGGTAAAACCATGGGATGTTGATTTTCGTCCTAATGAGCAATCTTTCGATTCTACGCTAGTCTGGATTCGGGTCTCTGGTCTCCTTATCTGGTGCTATCAAGAGCAGGCAATGCTACGTATTGCAGCTATGATAGGAGTCCTGATAAAAGTTGATTTGGCCACCAAACTGGAAGAGAGGGAAAGATATGCCCGTGCCTGTATTCAAGTAAATCTGGGATTGCCGGTGATAAAAAATATTATTGTTGAGGGTGTCGCTTACAATATGGAGTATGAAAGTTTAACTTTACTTTTTGAAGCTTGCGCAAGATATGGTCATGATAAGTCCCAATGTTTAGAAAGGATTTCCATCGAAGATAAAAGGAATGAGTCTGGGCAGGGAAAGGAGAAGGGCAGTGCTTCGTTGGATCCAGGAATTCAAATTCAAAATGTAATCAAAACGGAAGTTAGTGATGAGGCCGATATTGTAGGCGAGGATGGTTGCAATAATTTGCATGCTAAGCTTGATTGTGATTCTTTGCATGAAACCGGGGGTGATTTAACCATAGGACCAGCACTAATTGCATGAAGGAAAGTAGAGAGGGAAATGTGGGCTGGGAGAAAGTCCAAAGGAAAGGAAAAGCAAAAGGCCACAAACCAACTTTAAAGGCCCAAGGAACAAAACATTCTAACACAGGTTTCAGACGGTCAAAAAAAGGCCAAATCTTCAGTTTTCACGTCAATCTAGAGGGCATGAAGAGCGGGTTGGGCGGGATGTACTGCAGCGTGCACCATCTTCCCTTCAGACGCTGATGACACGAGGACCAACTATAAGGAAACGTCCGTGGCCGGCATCGTTGCAAACCTCGCCGATATTGGAGGTGCGGTGGGGGAAGTTCCAGTGCTTGAGGGTCAACCCGAGATTCCATTAGTTATGGGAGTGGCGCTGGTGCACGAAATTGTGATCTCTAAAACGGTGCCAAAAACTTGGTACGCACGAATGTAATCTCAACTCTTTTTCACAACTCCGCACAACTAACCAGCAAGTGCGCTGGGTCATCCAAGTAATACCTTACGTGAGTAAGGGTCTATCCCACGGAGATTGTCGGCTTGAAACAAGCTATGGTCATCCTTGTAAATCTCAGTCAGGCAGATTTAAATGGTTATGAGGTTTTGATAATTAAAATATAAATAAAATATAAAATAAGATAGAGATACTTATGTAATTCATTGGTGGGAATTTCAGATAAGCGTCTGGAGATGCTTTGTTGCTTCTGAACTTCTGCTTTCCTACTGCCTCCTTCCAACCATGCGTTACCTCCTTCCATGGCAAGCTGTATGATCCTCTCGGATGAAAACAAATCCATATGCGCTGTCACCGCACGGCTAATCATCTGTCGGTTCCCGCTAGCGTCGGAATAGAACCATTGTTCTTTTGCACACTGTCACTTGTGCCCCACATTCACAAGTTTGAAACTCGTCACAGTCATCCCTTCCCAGATCCTACTCGGAATACCACAGACAAGGTTTAGACTTTCCGGATCCCGGATCCTACTCGGAATACCACAGACAAGGTTTAGACTTTCCGGATACCAGGAATGGATGCCAATAATTCTAGCCTATACCACGAAGGTTCCAATCTTAGATTAGAAACCCAAGAGAATATACTCCAGCTGTCGTCCAATGGCTACGTTGAACATCATGTAGATCGCTTTGTGGTTGTCAGGCACGCGACCTTGGCTAAGCGAGTAACGAAGATTGGGTGATTGTCACGGGTCACCCCTTCATTCTGACTTAGCTGAATTAAGTACGAGAGTATATCTTAGAGAAGAAGTAGGCGTGAATTGAATAGAAAAATAATAGTAATTGCATTAATTCATGAAGGACAGCAGAGCTCCACACCTTAATCTATGGGGTGTAGAAACTCCACCAGAGAAAATACATAAGTGAAAAAGGTCTAGACATGGCCGTGAGACCAGCCTCCAAATGTGTACAATAGTCAAAATAGGAACATCAGATCAAAAGATGTAAAATAAATCTCTAAAAGTAGTTTTTATACTAAACT
Organism: Arachis ipaensis; assembly: GCF_000816755.2. Taxonomy (NCBI): domain Eukaryota; kingdom Viridiplantae; phylum Streptophyta; class Magnoliopsida; order Fabales; family Fabaceae; genus Arachis; species Arachis ipaensis. The sequence continues at coordinate 76,069,830 of NC_029786.2, read as the reverse complement.
AGTAACTAGGGTTTACAGAAAATGAGTAACTAAGTGCAGATAGTGCAGAAATCTACTTCCGGAGCCCACTTGGTGTGTGCTTGGGCTGAGTATTGAAGCTTTTTCGTTCATAGGCTGTTCCTGGAGTTAAAAGCCAGCTTTGGTGCCAGTTTGGGCGTTTAACTCCAATTCTGGTGCCAGTTTGGGCGTTTTACGCTAAGATGTTTTAGGATGACTTTGAACGCCAGTTTGGGCCATCAAATCTCGTGCAAAGTATGGACTATTATATATTTCTGAAAAACTCAGGATGGCTAATTTCCAATGCAATTGAGAGCGCACCAATTGAGCTTCTATAGCTCCAGAAAATCCACTTCGAGTACAGGGAGGTCAGAATCCAACAGCATCTGCAGTCCTTTTTCAGCATCTGAATCAGATTTTTGATCAGGTCCCTCAATTCCAGCCAAAAAATACCTGAAATCACAGAAAAATACACAAACTCATAGTAAAGTCCAGAAATATGATTTTTGAATAAAAACTAATAAAAATATAATAAAAAGTAACTAAAACATACTAAAAACTATGTAAAAACAATGCCAAAAAGGGTATAAATTATCCGCTCATCACAATACCAAACTTAAATTGTTACTTGTCTCCAAGCAACTAAAAATAAAATAGGATAAAAAGAAGAGAATATACAATGAATTCCAAACTTATCAATGAAGATTAGCTTCAATTAGATGAGCGGGGCTTGTAGCCTTTTTGCCTCTAAACAGTTTTGGCATCTCACTTTATCCTTTGAAGTTCAGAATGATTGGCTTCTATAGGAACTCAGAATTCAGATAGTGTTATTGATTCTCCTATTTCAGTATGTTGATTCTTGAACACAGCTACTTTATGAGTCTTGGCCGTGACCCTAAGCATTTTGTTTTCCAGTATTACCACCGGATACATAAATGCCACAGACACATAACTGGGTGAACCTTTTTAGATTGTGACTCAGCTTTGCTAGAGTCCCCAGTTAGAGGTGTCCAGAGCTCTTAAGCACACTCTTTTTGCTTTGGACCATGACTTTAACCGCTCAGTCTCAAGCTTTTCACTTGACACCTTCACGCCACAAGCACATGGTTAGGGACAGCTTGGTTTAGCCGCTTAGGCCAGGATTTTATTCCTATGGGCCCTCCTATCCATTAATACTCAAAGCTTTGGATCCTTTTTACCCTTGCCTTTTGGTTTAAAGGGCTATTGGCTTTTTCTGCTTGCTTTTTCTTTTTCTTTCTCTTTTCTTTTTTTTTGCCACTTTTTTTCTGCAAACTTTTCATTGCTTTTTCTTGCTTCAAGAATCAATTTTATGATTTTTCAGATTATCAATAACATTTCTCCTTTTTCTTTATTCTTTCAAGAGCCAACAATTTTAACTTTCATAAATAACAAATTCAAAAATATGCACTGTTCAAGCATTCATTCAGAAAATAAAAGGTATTGTCACCACATAAAAAATAATTAAACTAATTTCAAGATAGAATTTGAAACCATGTACTTCTTGTTCTTTTGTAATTAAAAACATTTTTTATTTAAGAAAGGTGATGGATTCATAGGACATTCATAGCTTTAAGACATAAACACTAGGACACTAATGATAATGTAATAAAGACACAAACATAAATAAGACATAAAGTATAATAAACGAAAAACAGAAATAAAGAGAAAAAAAATTAAAGAACAGGTCCACCTTAGTGATGGTGACTAGTTCTTCCTCTTGAAGATTTTATGGAGTGCTTTAGCTCCTCAATGTCTCTTCCTTGCCTTTGTTGCTCCTCCCTCATGGCTCTTTGGTCTTCTCTAATTTCATGGAGGAGAATGTAATGCTCTTGGTGCTCCATCCTTAGTTGTCCCATGTTAGAACTCAATTCTCCTAAGGAGATGTTGATTTGCTCCCAATAGTTTTGTGGAGGAAAATGCATCCCTTGAGGCATCTCAGGGATTTCATGATGAGGAATTTCCTCATGTTCTTGTTGAGGTCCGTGAGTGGGCTCTCTTGTTTGCTCCATCCTTTTCTTAGTGATGGGCTTGTCCTCTTCAATGAGGGTGTCTTCCTCTATGACAATTCCGGTTGAATTGCATAGGTGACAAATGAGATGAAGGAAGGCTAACCTTGCCAAAGTGGAGGGCTTGTCCGCCACCTTGTAGAGTTCTAGGGATATGATCTCATGAACTTCTACTTCCTCTCCATTCATGATGCTATGGATCATGATAGCCCCGTCTATTGTAACTTCAGATCGGTTGCTAGTAGGAATTATAGAGCGTTGGATGAACTCCAACCATCCCCTAGCCACAGGCTTGAGGTCAAGCCTCCTTAGTTGAACCGGCTTGCCTCTTGTATCTCTCTTCCATTGAGCGCCTTTGATAAACCACTATTTTATGGTTTATCTTGTGCTCAATTGAGTGGATTTTATCAATCTTTCATACACTTATTCATATGATTTGCATGAGTTTACATTTTCCTTTCTGATTTTGTGCTATGATTGAAAACATGCTTCTTTGGTCTTAATTTTGATATGTTTAATCTTCTCTTATTACCATTCGATGCCTTGATATGTGTGATAAGTGTTTTCAGAGATTACAGGGCAGGAATGGCTTAGAGGATGGAAAGGAAGCATGCAAAAGTGGAAGGAATACAAGAAGTTGAAGGAACTGCAAAGCTGTCAGCCTGACCCTCTCGCACTAAAACGACCATAACTTGAGCTACAGAGGTCCAAATGACGCGGTTCTAGTTGCGTTGGAAAGCTAACATCCGGGGCTTCACAACGATATGTAATTTGCTATAGCTGTCCTGAATCCAGGTGACGCAAACGCGTGGATCACGCGGACGCGTGACCTGGCAGAAACGCAATCCATGCAAACGTGTGGACGACGCTTCCGCATCATTTTCCCGCGACCTGTACATACCATAATATGCTGGGGACGATTTCTGAGCTGTTTTTGACCCAGTTTTTGGCCCAGAAAACACAGATTAGAGGCTATAAAGTGGGAGAATGCATCCGTTCAATAAGATGTCTTCCATTATTCACTTTTCATAATCTAGATGTAGTTTTTAGAGAGAGAGGTTCTCTCCTCTCTCTTAGGATTTAGGATTTTAGGATTTCTATTAGTTTAGTTCAATTCATCTTCAGTCACAGGTTCAATATTCCTTTTACTTTATATTTCTCTTTTACTTTCAGATACTTTAATGCTTTTATCTGTTAATTACTTATGTTGCCAAATTGGCTTATGAACCATTCATGTTAGGATTTTCTTTATTTAATATAAACTGAGGTAATTCAGATTTATGATTCTTATTTAGCTTTTTATATTCTTGGCTTTAATTGATTAATTGGAGACTCTTGAGTTATCAAACTCATCGTGATTGGTAATTGTTATTTTTGCTAATTGAATTGAATTCCGATAACTCTAGTCCTTTCTTAGGAGTTGGCTAGGACTTGAGGATCAAACTAATTAGTCCACTTGACTTTCCTTTGCTTTAGTAAAGGTTAACTAAGTGGGATTAAAACTCAATTCTCATCACCATCGATAAGGATAACTAGGATAGGACTTCCAAATTTTCATACCTTGCCAAGAGTTTTATTAGTTATTAATTTATTAATTCCTGCAATTTATTTCCCTTGTTCAAACCTTTTAAAACCCAAAAACACTGTTTTCCATAACCAATAATAAATCATACCTCCCTGCAATTCCTTGAGAAGACGATCCGAGGTTTCAATACTTCGGTTTATAAATTTATTTAGGTTTTGTTACTTGTGACAACCAAACTTTTGTACGAAAGGATTTTCTGTTGGTTTAGAAGCTATACTTACAACGCGATCATATATTTGTGAATTTCTTTACCGACAGGAAATCCTCTCGTCAACCTTCTACACAAATGTCCCTAACGACTTGTACAACCTTTGATCAAAGTTGACCCTTCTAGTGAAAGGGTGAGGATCTCCTTGCATCATTGGCAAGTTGAATGCTAACCTCACATTTTCCGGACTAAAATCCAAGTAATTCCCCTGAACCATTGTGAGCCAATTCTTTGGGTTCGGGTTCACACTTTGGTCATGGTTCTTAGTGATCCATGCATTAGCATAGAACTCTTGAACCATTAAAATCCCGACTTGTTGAATGGGATTGGTGAGGATTTCCCAACCTTTTCTTTGAAATTCCTGTCGGATCTCCGGATATTTACTCTTTTGAGCTTAAAGGGAACCTCGGGGATCACCTTTTTCTTGGCCATAACTTCATAGAAGTGGTCTTGATGGACCTTTGAGATGAATCTCTCCATCTTCTATGACTCGGAGGTGGAAGCAATTGCCTTCCCTTTCCTCTTTCTAGAGGTTTCTCCGGCCTTTGGTGCCATTAGTGGTTATGAAAAAATAAAAAGCTTTAGCTTTTCCCACATCAAACTTAGAAGATTTGCTCGTCCTCGAGCAAAAGAAGAAAGAAATGAGTAGAAGAAGAAGAAATGGAGGAGATGGAGGGAGGTGAGTGGTTCGGCCAAGAGGGAGAGAAGTGTGTATGTTGTGTGAAGATGAAGGTGGTAAGGAGGGGTATTTATAGTGTAAGAGAGAGAGGGATTTCAGTCATATGGGGTTGGGTTTGGGAGGGAAATGGTTTGAATTTGAATGGTGAGGTAGGTGGGGTTTAATGATAGATGGATGTGAGTGGTGAAGAGGGTATGGGAAAGAGGGTAGGATTTGATAGGTGAAGGGTATTTGGGGAAGAGTTTTTGATGGGATTGGTCAATGGTGTTTGGGAA